>NC_047107.1:79261695-79436695 GCF_902500255.1 Thalassophryne amazonica
TGTGTGTGTGTATGTATGTATGTTTTACAGCTTGACATGGCTGATAGGGTTACCTGGAGTTTCTGAGTATTAGTCAGATCAATAATTGTATATGTAAATTTTGCTAATCACACAGTATAGTTAACCTCCATTCATGACGTCATGTTTACACTGTATTTTCAAGCAATGTGACATTTTTTACATTCACCAAAAGATTCTATGTCATATATGGTGTTGTTACCTCCACCAAGGAGGTTATGTTTTCGGTCGCGTTTGTTTGTCTGTCTGTCAGCAGGATAACTCAAAATGTTTTGAACGGATTTTGATGAAATTTTGTGGAGTGGTTGGAAATGACAAGAGGAACAAGTGATTAAATATTAGTGGTGATCCAGATCAAGATCCAGATCCCGATGCTAACATGTTAGCATGTCTATGGCATTTTCAATGTTAAAAGTTAGCATTAAGCAGTTGCTGCTGTCATCATGTTCGGGTGCATTTGTTTTCAAATTGTAATATTTCTTAAATAAATTTTTGTTGATATATTAATAATCTAATGATTATTATATACAATTTTAGAGAAAGAGACAAAAAGAAATAGACCACTGTGCCAAGGAGTGAATCTCTTTAGGGTCAGTGACCCTATGGCCTTGTTTAGAGAATTGTTTCATAAATGTTAAAAAATTCATATATTTGCAGTTTAGTTGAATAATAAATTGAATTTTGTCTCTTATTTGTTTTTGTCTATAAGCACATGCAATATCAATATCAGTGCTCAGATGACAGTAGCTTCTGGGAAAGGTGCAAGTTGCAATAAACTGTTATGCCAAGCTCTAAGGCTACATGCTATCCCGTCACAGCAGATGAAACATTTTTTACTACTGAGCAAACATCATTGTTAGACTTTTTTAGGTTCAATGATTCCACGGCGTGTAGATGTTATGGCGCCAGTGACCCCATGGCCTTGGCGGAGGTTTGCACTCTCTGAGTGCTTCTAGTTATTATTGTTATTATTATTGCCATGTGACATTAATAGAACATTTAATCTAGGCAGCTGTTACTATGTTTAGGGTTGTACCATTTTAGCACTTAGGTATAGGCACTTGTATGACCGTTCTTGACTTTCAGTAGGCTACAGCAGGCTGAACATCAGCAGAATTGGATTTGTTTGTCTTGTGCGGATTACATTATGTAATATATATGCATTTTTAAACGTTCACTTTTATCCCATGGCTGCGTTTACTGTCGCTGACTAAGTAAACTTGTGGACGTGCCAAGCAACTTCTCTGTATTGATTTTGTGGTGTCATTATAAAGTATTCATGTCTTTTGTGGAATTGGTTTTATATAACTCTCACATGAATCTTTTATTCAGGGTTTATTAATTGTCATAGTGTTAGTTTTAAAATGTGGTTGAACAAAGATACATCACATTCATTTATTTGTTGCGATAATTATTGTCAAATGAGCTCATCTGGGACTACAGCAGCTGTACATCTTACGGTAAATAATCCATCCACATGCACAAGCCTAAAAGGATTTTGTATGCAGTTTTATAGCTAATTGTTATGGGATAATTAGCTTCCACCAACAAGTAATCTGTGTGGCTAATAGGCTGGCAGTTTAGAGGTTTAAAGTCGAAATCTCACTTGTGTTTTATTGTAAAGGGCATGGTAGTTCAATAAAAGCGATTATGCAATAAAAATGTTAGTTGGACACGCTAGGTGAGTGCAAGTGGTCTAGCTGCATTTCCTTCCCACTTGGTTCATCTTTGCCAGTCACCAATCACAAATCCCAAATTATCTTCTGCTGAATCCAGGGGCTAAGTAGAGTCGGCCGTGGTCACAATCCGGGTGGGAACGGGAGGGTTTTGCCTTTCTCCTCAGTCCTCTAACCTACTTTGTGCTTGAGCTCCACCTACCTTTCCTTCCATGAAAGGTGCCCTCAAAAAACTGATGCGTTGGATAATCTCAGTTCAATTATGAGGAGGATTTCCATCTAATAAATATATGTAGCTCGGACTCAAATAAAACACATCTATGCAAGATAATGTAGTTTAATTTAGTTGGGACTACATATATTAACTAGATGGAATCCAATCCAATGAGTCATTTTTTTTTTAACGTATCCCTCAAACAAATGACTCATTGGATGAACTCAGCTAATTTATGGGCAGGATTTTTGAGCCATTCTTTGAGTGTAGGTGCAAACTCTCTTGTTCATTCAATCTCTGAGTTTGTGTCCTGCATTTGGGTTCACTTGCTGGTTGCACTAATTTTTTGTCCACTCTACACTTTTGGTTACCTGCACATTTAGCAGATTGTAAATAATATGCAGATAGGTTTCTTGTCTTCCTCAATAATAAACAGTGTGTATCTCCTTTCTGTGGACAATGCTGTGATCTTTGCAGAATCAAAGAATACCCCAGTTGCAGCACTTTAGAAGCTGAGTGAGAAATCAGTATGTCTGGGTTTGTGATGGTCGTGGATTGAGAGTAAGATCTAGATTTTTAATGATTAGCTTTGCAATGGTCCTGGATTAAGAGTAATACCCCGTTTCCAATGAATCCATGGCTAAGTTACAATCGAAAACGGCATCTGCTTGCCGTCACTCTCACTGACTCCCACTGGGGTTGCAGGCTGGTCACAATGGGGTCTCCATGCTCAGAAAAAAGATGCCTCTTGGTCTCCATCACTCCCCATTGGTGTCCAACAGGTGTGCAAGTTTATTGAACTGTTTAAAACACTCACACAAGTTGTGCAACCAGTTAACAGAACATGAGTCTCATAATTGATCTTGATAAACTCTCACGTCTCAACTCACTCTCAAATTGATCCTGTGGGTTGTAATATTCAATTCAATTTATTTCATTTATATAATGCCAAGTCACAACAAAGTTGCCTTAAGGCGCTTCACACAAGTAAGGTCTAACCTTACCAACCCCTAGAGCAAGCACACAGGCGGCAGTGGTAAGGAAAAACTCCTTCTGATGATTTGAGGAAGAAACCTCCAGCAGACCAGACTCAAAGGGGCGACCCTCTGCTTGGGTCATGCTCCAGACACAATTAACAATACCAATACACAGGAAATTTTTGAAGTCCATGCTGGTGCACAGGACAGCAGGCTCCCATCTCTGGATGGAGCCGCACCTCAAACAGAGAAAAAAAAAAACAGAATCAGGCATCAGAAAGACAACAAATACAGTATAATTTGTCAGCATCAAGCAACAAGAAAAACAAGAAATACTAAGGTGATTGCCGGCTACTAGCCCTAAGTTTCACTAAAAGACCCAGACTTTAGATAAAGTTGAGGCTGCAGGGTTTGTAAACGTTTTTGACCATTAAACTTTGCTCACTTTACCAGCGGAAAAAAAAAAAAGTTATCGGACTGAAAGTTATCTGAACTAAATTTATTGGAAGATAATTGGTCCGATGATGGTTTTAAAACTTATCTGAAAAGCTAATCTGCTAGCAAAAACATTAGCTTCGATAGTTATCTGTTCTTGGATTAGCTGAACTGTGCCCACCACTGCCAACCAGTACCCAAGATCATTACATTATATGGTAGATGCAGTGACATACGGCACCAGCACATGGTCCCAGACCTTACCTGTCTCCGTTTGGTTCCATGTTAGTGGCTCTAATAAAAAATAATCGTAAAAACTGAATAAATGAGTAAATGGAATTTATTGTGGGATAAAAGGCTGAATTCTGCACTGTGGTAAAGATATGAACTTTACCATAGTACCACTGCAATTTTTCTTCTTATTTCACTCTGCAATGTAATTTACTGACAGTTAAACCAACGCACACGCAACACTCGGTGTCGGACGGAGTTCTTCAGTGTGGCACCGCATTTTCTAACATAATGCTAATGGTAATGACAGCTTCCACTTCCCGTGCACATTTATTTACCCCACATTGCACTGCAATGAGTAATGCATTTTCATTTGTATTATCAAGTATTTTCTTACATTTTGTTTTGCAAACTGGCAGGAGCCTCAATGATCTGTGTGTGTCTGAGTATTGTCATCTTGTGTGTGAGTTTTGAGCTGGATGCAATATGGTCATTGGAGATAACAGCAGTCAAATAGATTCATTTTGTATGCTGGCAGTACAACAGTTATTGTGTTATAATGTGTTGTCAGTCAGTGTTGCCTTATGCAGCACAAGGATTGAGTATTCGGGTTTATTGGACATAATTCAAGAAGCTACTGGATGTGATGCACTAACAGTGTTATCTGTATGACATTATCACGGTCTAATGCAGCATGTGATTGTATTTTTTTTATTTCATATGCATTTATAAAGATATGCTTCCTGACTTAGAAGAAAAGGGAGAAAATCAGCCAAACAGGGATGATGTTTTATTCTTAAATATTTGGTTCTTTGATTCAAGATACTGGTAGATGGAGAGAAAACCAAAGACCGTATACATATACTGGACAGCCCCCTTGTCACATGACTCATAGATTTTGTAAATAGCTGGTTTGAATGTTAACCCCTTAACGCTAGAATTTATATAGCTGTATATAAAAAAATATTTTGTGTGTGTTTTTGCCTTTAAGTAGATGGTAAATAATGTTGAGATTATTAATTTCACTTTTGCACAAAAAATAAATAGTAATTTTGGTATTTTGGTAATAATTTGTTATAATGTTATAATAATAATACTGGTATGTTGCAAATTTGCGACAACAGGCATACTGGTCAATTTGGTATGTTGCATATTTGAGTCAAATATTGTAGCATATATGCGACAATAGGCGTTAAGGGGCTAAATAGAGCAGATCCAAATGTGCTGAACCCTGCCTAACTACCAGCCAACTCATAAATTTCCTGAAGAGGTGGAGTGTGGGAAAGACCGACGTGACCTGGGCGGGTTGAATGAGGCCCAAACATGACACCATCTCAGACTTATCAAACTAGCTAAACCTAAAAGTCTGACCATCAGTCAGGTGTTTGACGAACACATATTTTTGTACACTGGACATGGTTTTTCTGAACAGATGACTTGGATGTGATTATTAAAAGTTATGATTTGCATATAGTCTCAGTAACCATGGGATATCAGTAGAGATAACCTCTCCCAGAAAGCTTTGGATACCTGTTAAATAGTGCTAACAGTGCGAACGTAAAAAATTTAATATTACTGCAATTCACTCATCAGCAATACTGGAGCACAGACTTCTTAGATGGTCCGATTGTAAACACACAGCAAGCCACATTATCTCAGATATCTGTAAGAAAATGTTCCAAAAGGACAAACACCATCAAGCTCACAGACCACAGCAGCGACTGCTAGCAATCTCCCCTAACAACCACACCCCTAATTATTCATAACTTTATGGCTTAAAATGGCTTAAGCTAATGAATTATAATAATTCACTTCCTGTATAATTATGAGCATTTAAAACTATCAAAAGCAAATTTGTTTTTGTTTTTTGTTGTTGGTTTTTTTTTTTGAACCACACTATAAACATCTATTTCTGCTGTAAAGTTGGACATTTTAACATGGGGTTCTATGGGGAGTAACTTGCTTTTGGAGCCAGTCTCAAGCTTTGGCAACTGCAAGATTTGGCACATGTGTATCTGTAAAACCACAGAGTCAGAGTCACACAGTCTATACTAAATGTATAGTTTGTGAAAGAGAGAGAGTGCCCCTACAGCTCGCGGCGTGCTTTGCTCTCTCCTGACCCGAGGCAAGCACATTACCTTAATAGAGATTAGAATCATGCTCAGTCAGATCCGATAGGCCGGCTGCTGTGGAGCAGAAGGCCAGCTTGGCAGTTATCAGCAAAGTCACAGGCTCAGTCACTTAGCATAATGGAACCTGCATCACATCAACATGGAGCTCAACAAGACAAAAGCCATTAACAGCCCTACAGTCATTTTCTCTGCTGGTAAAATAAGACAAGGAAATATAGTACATTTGCAGATTTTATGACGAACACAGATTATATCTATAGTTGTGAAGCATTATGTCTGACCTCACATGGATTTTTTTTAAAGGTTCCCCCATGATGTAGTGTGTGGGACTTGATGGCATCATCTGGGGTTGTCACAATACCACAGATGTAGTAGCTGATAGCAGTGAAATTACATGATTACACCCAAGATTAAATGAGGCAGTTTCATCTCGACATATACCAGTCTGTGACATGTTTTACCCCTTTGGTTAATCTTCATTTTTATTATTGATGATAGCATTGCCTTGCACCTAGCTGTCCCTGAATTCACTATATGTGCTACCAAGGTATGATACTATTAAGTACTGGTTCATGATGCAGTCAGACTCTGCAAATGCAATCTTCAAACACTGTCAAGCTTTTCAGCTAACTGACATTTGCTAGGATGTGAGGAGGAGGCAGGCCCTGGTGTAGTCCAGCTATGAAACTATTGCTGAAGTATCATCGCATTTTCAGAATTTTGGTATTGACGTGGTACTAAAGTACTGGATCTCATCACATCGTTATCAGTATAGTTACAAAGGTATAGGTAAACACTTGATACTTATACCATACATACCTTACAGAAAGTAGATGAGCTGATTAGATGTTATGCTTGTTTGATGCATATAGTTATGACAGCGAAATGATATTTCATCTTCACATCATTTTTTATTTTTGCTTTTGGCAGCCCGTAGTTTTCCAGGGTTGACACAGTGAATGCAATCATGACCTGTTTTGGCACAAGTTTTATCCTGGATGCCCTACCTGATGCAACTCCAGTTTGACAGGGAAAATGTGTGCAGCTGGTGTTCCTAAGTGGTCTCCCAGTCAAGTACTAATAACATAATAGCTTATTAAGCATACATAATTGGCACTTGATACCTACTCCATGGGTACCTCCTGGGAAGTAAATTAGTTGATTAGATTTTAGTGTTGTGTGATACTTATATTTAGACGTCCCAGTTGCTGCCCCACCACCAGGAGATGTTCCGGGTTCAAAGGGGCGAAACGTCAAGGATTGGTGGTACCCTGCTGATGATCCTGCAGCAGGCCAACCCGTAGGCACTGGAGGAGGTGTGTTAGGGAGCATATACCATAGCAGGCGAACACCTACCTGTGATCATGTACTGTACATATTAATGGAAGTGAAGTCATTTTTGTACTTGTTAACATGACAGCTAATAGGTTAATAATACATATTCAGCTAGTTTTACTTTAGATTCCCTTCCTTTATTTTAAACCAAATTTAATCAGGTTTTGCATTGATTTGTTCACTGAGTAATCATCAGTACTGTTTGTGTGTTGGTTTGTACTAGTCAATCCAGTTCAAAAGTAGTAAAGCTTTTTAAAAATACAAATTACATTACTATTTTGATATCTTCAATGAAATATTATATTTCATTGTTGTTTGAATATGTGTATTTGAGCATTTCAAGTTAGATTTTCTGTTGACATACTAGAAATAGTAGATTACTATAAAAAAATTGTGCCTATAACTTTTGAACTTTTGTACTTCAGATGACACAATCGTTTATACTTGGCAGAGAGACACTGGGCAGGTAGCTACTAAACTGACTGAGGCCATGGGTAAAGTGGCAGCGTGGCTGTTAGTCAAGCTTAACTTTAAACATAAAGAAAACATCCACTACGTATTTTTACAGCAAATCAAAAAAGTGTAACCTTCCAAATGTGTATGTAAACAGATGGAAAATGTAACAGAATATAAATACATAGGCGTTTTCTTAGATCCTTCGCTTACCTTTAAAAAAAAACATGTAAAACAATGTGTCACAGACTTAAATTTAATATAGCAACTTTTAAATGTTTCAGGAACTCTCTAACTTTGGAAGCAGCAAAAACCTATTTTAACGCAATGATAATGTCTAGATTCTGTTATTGTATCACATGCTGGTCACAAGGAAATAAAACCACTTTGAAGTCGTTCAAATCCATTCACAAAAAAGCCTTAAAAATTTTGGACCAGAGAGCAAGGCAGCACCATCACTGCCATGTTCTGGAAAAAAATCGTACAGATTGTTGAATTTTGAAAACATTCAAAGAGTGGCTAGTATCCGATTAGTGCATAGAATTATACTTAAGTCTGCACCTGCTCCTCTTCAGAACTTTGTCCAGTTAACATCGCAAGTGACAAACAGAAGTACACGCTCCACTACTAGCTATAATCTGGTGCAACTCATCTCTGTCTCATTGAGCTTAATGATGCTGTACATTGCCCCTTAAATAATCTAATAAACTAAACTAATTTTGCAAAGTACTGTATATGGTTCTATTTCCAAATACATTTACAAGTTTTAAAATCAAATTTCTAGGATATTGAAAACTCAGCAGGACATTTAGCAATTTGACTTACTTTTCTTTAATGGTTTCTATTTTTGTCTTTGGAAATATGAACTTCCTTTGTTTTGTGGTTCATCTTTGGGGTTAATATGAGGATTGTTACTATTTGCCACATGCAGTTCATGACACATATAGAATTGATGAAGTGTCAGTTCATTAGTGGCATTAGGTACACAGTGCAGCACAAAGACGGCCTCACACTTTGTAAATTCTGAGGAACACTTATTATAAAGAAGCAGGAGGCTGTGAAAACTGCACCAGATGGATAAAACAACACAAAACCATCACACCTCTTCAGTCCCTGCAGGCCAAATGCTTATATCCCATGTCTGCTTCTCCAGTTCACTGCAAAGAAAGCAAAAATCAAAGCACACCGCAAAAAAATCTGCTGGAATATAAAGGAGATATTTTTTTTTTTTGGAGGCACTGAAAGTTAAGACATCATTTTACCAGATGTCTTCATATCTCTGCCACGATGTTATACTGCAGTACAAGGTTAAACATGACGGCCTTTATTTTTATCGCCAAGGACCCTCCGCCTGAGCCACAGCACACATGCATCAGTCTGTTCTAATCATATGCAGCTTCATGACTTCATGATTAGAATTCCAGGTCCATTTAGTCAAGGTCCGGCAAGGATAAAAATCTCCATTTTATCCTCTAAGTCTGCGTCACTGTGCTACATCCACAGTAAAAACCACTTACTGAGCTGCCGGGGAGTATTGACTTTGAGACTTTTCTCATTTGCAGCTTCGGCGTGTTGAGGAAGAAGGTTTGTAATTATCCAGCTAAAATTACAGCTATTGTCTTATCGACTGCTCACCACTTTTATTTGGGGGTGGGTGGGTGGGCCGGGGGGGGGGGGGGGGGGCAATCCCAGGATCTCACTGCCCCTCGGCAACTCCTCCTATTCTCTTCTAAATTCCCCAAACCAATTTCTGCTCCAACTCAAAGAACTTTTGCATGAATTGCTTCGGGTCTATCAAGCGTCTCTTTTTTCCTGTTAGTGAACCAACCTTTCCCCCTTTGAGAAATGATCTTAAAAGAATAATAATAAAATTTAGGGCTCTTATGTTTCGGATTTGAAAATATTTAACAGGCACTTGCATAAATTGAGCTTCTCCCTGCTGAAGTTCTCTGAAGTCTTACTGGAAGGTGAATTTGCATACATTCAGCTCTGTATTTATGGTGATATTGTGTGTTTTGTCATTGGTGCACATTCAGATCATTGGCTCTGTATCAGTGACTAAGCGTGGCACGGTGTGTCATAGCATCGCCTGCAGGCTCCCTGCAGCTGGCCTTCGTAATGTGAGTTTTCAAAGTAAAAGGTGCATTATGCTGCGTGACAGTCTCAACACACTCATCGCTGCTCCACAGTGTGCCGTGCTGTGGCATTTAGATCACTGACATTTTTTACTGATATTTCTTCTCGGCTGCACCACGGGAGAGCTCTGAGGCTCAGCCTGTCTCTCTTGACTTATTTTTGCTCTTTAGACAAAGTTGTTGGTCCGGGCTGTACAGTCAAACTAAACACGGGATCATTACATTAAAAAAACAGCAGCTCCACTGGCGTTTAACTAAACACTGACCTGTGGTACGAGGCCAACTTAGATCAAAGGATGGTTTCAAAGTCAGAAATGAAGGGAGAGTAGCATCAGACCAAAAAAAAAAAAAAAACCCGTTAACGCCATCAAAAGGGAGGCCAACGCAACCAAGCATGTTCTTATCACCATCAATTTTCTCTGCTCTGGCCGCACGTCTCTGTATCAGCTGCTCCAGGCTGATTATGCTGCCCCGCCTGTATCATCCCCAGCAATGACTGACAGGGCCTGGAAAAGGTTCTGATATTTAAATGTATAACCTTCTTCCTTTCTGGGGTCAACCTCCAAAGTGCCAGTTGTGTGTGTGTGTGTGTGTGTGTGTGTGGTGATTGAGCTTTGTGTCTATGCATGGCTGAGTGTGTGTCGTTAAGGGAGTGCTTATTTTGATTCATAGACATTTTTTTTATTCCCAGAAGAAATAGAGGAGTGGATGAAAATGTGCTTGCTTTGTCTTCATCTCATCTTAGCTGCCACCCTCTACGAGGTGAGGAAAAACAGGAAAAGAATTAGGGGATGAGTGTACAGAGAGAAATGACGAGGATGTTATCACAAGTATTTATGAGGATGTGGGAATGAATTTAGAGAGACGGCATGGTGATGTACTGGAGTACAAAATAGTGAGGAGGAGAAACAAACAGGGTGGAGGTTATGGAATCAGTGTAATTTGTCAGTTTATCCGACAAGGTGGATTAGCTAAAAAAAAAAAAAAAAAAATTTGGTGATCTCCATAAATATGGTGGAGCGGTCAATCTTGACAAGAGAAATAATTCAGGAGTTTAAATTTTGGGTCATTTAAACATTTTTAAGAACATTTCTTAGCATTTGGATTGATTCTTCAAAAAACAAACAAACAAACAAAAAAACAAAACCAAAAAAAAAAACAAATAAAACAAAGACACAGATCTTAATTACAATTGTCAACAAATAAAACTTTGTGCAGCCCTAGATAAGGATTCAAATACTGCTCATTTAGTTTTAGCAGGGTTTTTCCAGCGCTTCCTTGTGCTCCTTTGATTCTATACAATTATACACTTTTGATGAGGTGTACCCATGATTATCTGATTGGTCGCTATCGATAGAAGGCGTCGCTCGATTGGCTAGCTCTACGCTGCACGCGAGGTGTACTCGGCTCTACCAGCGGTCAACTCGGCATGTGGTACAGCTCAGAAAGTGGCGAATGGGCCAATCAGAAGTTGGCAAAATCACATACCATATAATAAAGGCAGGTATTGCACCTTGTATGCTAATGAGATCCTTTATCGTACTAAGGCTCAGTGACTTTCAATGTGAACAATTAAATAAGGGATAACACGATCTGCTGTGCAGAATATCACCTCACATTGAAAACAATTCACCTGTCTGCGTATATAGTGATGTATATGCCAAAACTGGCAGAACATTAACATTTGATATTGCAAGAGAGATAACCAGCTCAGACTCACATTTTTATTTCGTGCTCCCATCACAAAAGTATTCAAATTTTCATGACAGGGTTTTTTTTTAAAGTCACTATTACAAACCCTACTCCTACCCCCAAACCTAACCTTAACCATAACCTAACCCTACTCCTTCCCCCAACCCTAACCATAACCACCCCGACCCCCCACTTCACTTTTAATTTCGTGCAGCTATCACGGAATGAATTAGAATGAATTTGTGCTGCCATGATGAAAAGGAGCCACTTTTCATCACAATATCACAAACCAATAGATTGATTTCATGCTCCTGATTCACGACTTGAAGTGAGACTGGGTTGGAGATAACATATAGCGTATGTGACCTATAGTGGCCTATAATGTTTAATTTAAAGCTAACATACAATTTCTATCAAGGAGGCCTTAACACCAAAACAACATGGAGACGAGATGAGAACAAAAGATGCGTGGTGACATTAATAACAGTGACGGGATGTAAATATGTGAAGCACCAAAGAGGTGGAACCCCCATGATACAATACAATTTTTTCTGAGCCTTCGCAGTCAGCATTTAGCCACATTATTCCATAGTGACAGCATTCACAACGTGAAGGATGGGGTACCTCATGGTTCTCTTCTCGGCCCCTACTGTTCTTATCTAGCACTTTTCACTGTTTTGCTGATGACATGCAACTGTACATGCCTGCTTATATAGCTAATAGGGGTGTCGGAAAAAATCGATTCACGTCTGAATCGCAATTCTTATTTATTACGATTCTGAATCGATCCAAAATGGCCAAGAATCGATCTTTAAGAAGCATTTTTTAAAAACATTTTCTTGCTTACTTGCTGTGTGTACTGTTTGTCAGGCAACGGCTTCCGTACTACAGCGTCCCTGCAGGGGGGGGGGGGGGGGGGGGGGGGTCTGGCGTGCTTCAAACACTCTTGAGCTGCAGAGTTCAGTGGCTGTAGCTTAGCATGGTGGACGAAGAGCTAATTCAACCAGCACCATCTTTGCTGAAGGCAAATGTTTGAGCGCATTTTGGATTTTATTATTTGCTGCGTAAGAAGGAGCTTGACATGACTTATGCAGTGTGCAAAATCTGCAAAGTGAAAGTCAAGTACTTCGGAAACACTTCAAATCCGCAAGCCCACATGCTATGTCATCACCCGGAGAAAAAAAGAGCGGAGCAGCGGTCTCTGCTGACTACTGACCAGCGCTTCGCTAAACTGCCAGCCAACTCCGAAAGAGCAAAGCAGATAAGTAAATTTACATCTAGAATCACTTGATTAACCTTGTAAAGCTGCATTTTCTTAAACATAAACATTTTTTAAGTACTATAACTGTTTCTCAGAGGTCTTTGAATCGAAAATTGATTCTGAATCGAATCGTCACCCCAAGAATCGGAATCGAATTGAATCGTGAGTTGTTGAACGATTCACATCCCTAATAGCTAATGTCTCATATTGCAAAAGTTGGGGACTTGTCTAATTGCAGTGAAATGCTGGATGTATTCTTATTTCCTGTCTTTGGACTCAGAGAAAATGGAGATTATTGTTACTGGGCCTGCTATAGAGAGGCATCTTTAGGATCATTTAACAGAGTCACTGGGTGAAAATTTAGGGGGAAATATTGTCTTTTGCGCTGCATATTAGAAAAGTGGCTGAGGCAGTTCATTTATTTGCCTGCTATTACAATGTAAGCAATGTACTTGCTAATACACATACATACCCTGCGCTGTTTGTAGCCTTTAAAACCGAAATTAAAATTTTGATATGAATGCACATTCCTGAACTGTCCAATACAGGCTGTGTTTGTTGTGGAACACTTCAATTTGCCATGACTAATTTGCAGTAGCCCTGTGATAGACTGGCATATTGTCCGGTGTGTACCCGGCCTCACACCCTATGACTGTTGGGATCATTGATTTCTGTTTACTCTTTAGATGGAGGACCGGGGTGATCCGCTCATTTGCTGGCTGTTGCCAGAGCACCACCATCTTGGTTAGCGTCTAACAGCCAGACATAAATAGAAATCTATTTGTCAAAACAAATACAGAAGAGGATCAGACTTTATATAATAGACTTGAATGAATTTGTTCGTCCCAGTCCAGATGTTGTAAAGAAAGATAGAAAATAATACCATCAATTTGTCAAGCACACTATGTCTGCCACGACACGAGATACTATTCTGATCCTTAATTAATTTCATTATGAAGTTAAGTTAAAGATGGAAAATAATCAGGGGTGAAAGTAAGAGCTTCGCATGCTCACCTCATATTAAAGATATTAATATTAAAGTCTGCTCTTAATCCACTTGTGGCGCCGCTTTTATGGAGCGCTTCTCCGCAAAAATTTCAAATAAAATAAATAAAATGAAACAGCCACGTCAGCCAGGGTGAAATTAAGACTATTCAATTATATCTGTACCAGGTTGAAAGAAATTTGAAAACACTACATTGGAATATGGATTATGTCATAAAGAAATTAATCTCATTGATGTATATTCTTATGTTAGTAGAATATGCATTGTCAAACCGACTGTCATGTGACCCACCAAACTGAGAGAAAAAACATTTCCATCCTATGAATTTTCTCTTACAGAATATCTCAGGATGGAAAATCTGATGTGAAGAAAAAAACCTGAGGCTAATTAAAAAGGAATAAAGTTTAAGTCAGCACATCATCGATTTGTATTTAATCTAATGCCACCCCCAACCCTTGATTGGAGTAGGCAGGTATAGAAAATGAATGAATGAATAATTTGCAGTACCAATGAAATGTTTTGGTATTATCCCCAGCCACACATTCCAAAGCTCCATTTAATTCCATTATACCTTTCTCCTTCTGTTGTATATTTCAACCCACATTTGCTGATGAAGTGGGTTTTATGTTTCTCCTGTGCTATCCCGTCAGGGTAAGATGTTAGGACTGCACCCTGTGTCTGTTGGATATTACACAAAACAAAGTTACTGTTTAGATTCATCTGGTTCATCATAGTTAACTGCCAACTATATCTGTGTGCGATTCCCAGTCATGTTGCTTTGTCTCAGTTCATCGAGCTGTAAATGGGTACCGGCATTGGTTGGGGAAGTAACCT
Source organism: Thalassophryne amazonica (assembly GCF_902500255.1). NCBI lineage: Eukaryota > Metazoa > Chordata > Actinopteri > Batrachoidiformes > Batrachoididae > Thalassophryne > Thalassophryne amazonica. The sequence continues at coordinate 79,276,095 of NC_047107.1, forward strand.
GAATTGGACAGGGATCCCATCCAGGGGGATTCATAGCACCTGCAACAACAGACCTTAGGTTCAACGTAGGTTGTTGTAAAGCTTTGAATTGTTTGACCATAGAACTAGATTTGTTAATATTATTATTAGAATACATGACATAATTTCAGATGTACTGACTGTTATTACAGTGCAACTTTAAGAAAGAATACTGCGTTGTACTCAACAGTTTGTAGCTCACAGTGGTAAAGAATCATGATCTTCTATTTTAACTTTACAGAGTAGGAACATATTTGGACCCATTTCTAACATATTTGAGGCTTATCCAACTCCATTGAAGATATTCTTTGCCAAGTGCTTCAACTGTTGAAGGTTGCCAGATTTAGTTTATCAGCTCATCTGAGTCCCAGCCACCTACAAGTTCTTGACCTACTTTGAAAGAAAAAGTTTAAAGTAGTCATACCCTCTAATCTTTACCCTTTCCTGATTTCTGCTGCTGGCGGAGCCGATTTGATGTCAGTTTACTTTGGATTATTCACATACACATACAGAACACCCATGAACTTCCTCCTCCTCCTCCTTTCTTTTCCTTTCCTTTCCTTTCCTTTCTCTCTTGTGCAGGTTCTGAATAGTTGAAAATGTACAAATTGGAACAAACAGCTTGAAAGTAGATATTGGTTAATTTACAACAGACACTTATTAGCGTGATTACGAAGCACAGACTTTTGCAGACTGGCTGGTTTGTGGAACGCACAGGCAGAGTTAAACAGAGATAGCAGCTTATCTCCGCTCAGTGAACATCTTTGTTAACCGGCTGTTGTTCTACATTGGCACTTTGCCTTTGTTCTGTCAGACTCCAAGTTTCAGTCTTCTTTTTGGGTTGTCTTTGGCCTGCTTCCAGAATCAATCTGTCAACCCTTTAAAGAGAGACATTACGTTTGGGCTTCTGTTCCAATAAAGGGCCTACAGCGACAGGGTGCCTCATTCACGTCTGCTGCATTGTCTTTTAATAATCAAATCATGATGGATTACCTCCATCCTGGTGTTCATTTGAAGGTGACATCTAAGGGATGAAAAACGGGAGCATGATGAAATCACCACTGTACTTCTCGGGAGCTCAAGGAACATTTCGATTTGTGGAAGTGTGCATGAGAGCAACTGTATTTATATGCTTATGTTGGATGCTTGTTGACAGATTCCTCCCTCGCTTTCTTGCCATTCTTATCAAGGCCTCCTGGGTTCAGACAGACAACTCCTCCTGTCTTTTCTCTCCAATTTTTCAGGCTTGGGCTGACAAGTGAAAACACTTGCCAGGGTATCAACGACATTTGGGACCTGTCGGTGGTTGGATGTGTTCGACTTTATATCCCTATATGGTAGATCTGTGCATTCTTCTTACCATCTCACCATCATTCGCTACCCCATCATCTACTCTTGTTATCACAGTTCACCCCATCTCATTTTCTACAGACTTTCTGCTGTTGCTCCCAGCTTGTCTGTGAAAAGGTGCTCCAAAGCATGGTGGTTTACAGTTCCGCAAGGTTCAACTAAAACCCATTTAATGTGACTGAGTTGTAAGAGTGCTTTGGGGTCAGTATGGTCCCATGTTGAGGGTGTTTTGTTGACACATATATGTAATTTCTGTTTCTGCGCACTAACAATGTGTGATTGCCACATGGCAGAAACTGCTGCTGACATAATCCTGCTGTCATCCAAAACGTAGCAAAGCCATGTTGTTTTTCAGTTGGTTCACCAGTCATGAAAGCAACCCAGCACTCTGCATTACCTCAGCAAGTTTTTATCGTGTTAGCTCTTGTACTTCATATTGATATCGTCTGTAAGGTTGGCAACCATCCCCTGAACAACAGAATCTTCCAAATACGTCCTGTATTTGGAAACTAAAATACGCGTCCTGTGTTGAACTAATAAGGGGCGCACTTTGTCCTTTATTTCTGAGAATCAAACATTGATGGTATAATCAATAAATGAAAAGGCGATTAACATTAGAATTTACAGTAATTTCACTCAGTGTCACTCAGTGTTGCTTGCTTAGAAGATACCAGGTGTTCCTTATTTTCATTTGGCAACCCTAATCGTCTGTGAACACTTAAAACTGTGAACATGAGCCAGACTGACAACTACAGTATAAACACAAGTATGTTATGTGTCGGACGCAGGACGGAGAACCGACCAGCGTTTGAAGGACCCAGTATAAAATAAGCAGAGCACGGTACAAAGGATAACTGAATTTAATTACATAACAGTGATGTGATAAAAGATATAACAAATAAGTGCGCGGTCTGGCGTGGTGGAAAAGCGGTGCGCTCCCAGCAGCACTAACGGTCCAGAGCCAGAATCAGTTCGGACCCAAGGACCCCGCCGACACCCTTCAGGTGGCCGCGACAAACCGAGTCTGTGAAAGAAGAAATCATCATGTGAGTCCACACTCCACACACAGAGAGACCGCTCAAAGGTGTACAAACAGCAAACACTTCCTGGCTTAATTACTAATCAGCTTCCCATCCTGCAGGCATGGAACACCCTGTTCACAAACTCAACTGCAGTGGAAGCTGATTAAACGACTAACATAACAGCTCAATATAATAAGGTGTGAGGGACACCACATTTACTGACTGTATAAATGTTAGTCACAAAACCTAACGTACCTCAGGAAGTGTGCTGACGATCGTGAGACCTCACCCCCTCCTCTTTCACAGACCATGCATCAAACCTGGACGTTCTCTGCATCCACTGATGATGAGATGGCTCTCGAGACGACGATCTCACCCGTCTGGTCACAAGGTCGAGTCTCTGGCAAATACACACTGTGTACTCCAGACTTAAATGCCACCATGCTCCAATCCGTGTAGATGCACCACAGCTGTGAGTCCTGACGAGCCTCAGGTGATCAGGGTGAGGTCCTGATAACTCAGCCACTCAGTCCTAAACGTGTACCACCTGAAGGGAAAATAAAAGACAGCACAGAAGACAGAAACAAAAGGCAGCCAGGCCCCCCCATCCATACAACAAAGTAAGGTGAAACTTTCAAATGTAGACACTCACACAACTGTTAAAAAGTAAAACCCATGTTCAGACACTTCTCTACGATGACAGTTGTACTCACAGTATTTTAATAATGGTACAGGTTCATAGAAACCTGGTTCAAATTACAGAGGGTACTAGGTCAACAGGGGTCTGATCCCCCTAATTAAGACTTGGATCTCCCCTCCCCAAAAGGGATGTAAACAACAGTTACTCAGAATTAAGCTCAGGGGCATCCTGTTTCCGCTGATCATCCTTGAGATGTTTCTGGAGCTTAATTGGAGTCCACCTGGGGTAAATTCAGTTGATTGGACAATGACCCTAAGCACACAACCAAGATATCAAAAGAGTGGGTTCAGGACAACTTTGTGAATGTCCTTGAGTGGCCCAGCCAGAGTTCAGACCTGAATCCGATTGAACATCTTTGGAGAGATCTGAAAATGGCTGTGCACCGATGCTCCCCATCCAACCCGATGGAGCTTGACGGGTGCTGCAAAGAGGAATGGGCAAAACTGCCCAAAGATAGGTGCACCAAGCTTGTGGCATCATTTTCAAGAAGACATGAGGCTGTAATTGCTGCCAAAAGGGCATCAACAAAGTATTGAGCAAAGGGTGTGAATACGTATGTACATGTACATTAATAAATTTGCAAAAAACCTTTTTCATGTTGTCATTGGGGGGTGTTGTGAGTAGAATTTTGGGGGGGGGGGGATGAATTTACTCCATTTTGGAATAAGGCTGTAACATAAAATGTGGAAAAAGTGAAGTCCTGTGAATACTTTCTGGATGCACTGTATGTAGCTTGTTTAATACCCTTTACTTTCTACCCTTCAGAAGCTCTGAATGAGATTGTGCCAACTTGTCTGTGGATGAATGCAAACGTTAGGGCCCCTACACACACAGTAAGTAAGTAAATTTTATTTATATAGCATTTTTCACAAATAAAAATCACAAAGTGCTTCACAATGAAAATATAACATATCACAACTATATAAAACAATAGAATACAGCATAAAGCAACAAATTAATTAAAAGCTTGTCTGAATAAACAGGTCTTCAGCTGCTTCTTAAAAGAGTCAATGGAGTCTATACAGCGTAGGGACAGGGGAAGAGAATTCCACAGCCTTGGTGCCACTACCTGAAAGGCCCGATCCCCACAGGTTTTAAACCTTGTATGTGGAACCAACAGCAACCTTTGACCTGACAATCTAAGAGCTCGGGATGAAGAATAAAGTTTCAGCACGTCAGAGATATACTGAGGAGTTTAAAAGTTAAAACTAAAATTTTAAAATGAAACCTAAAATTTACTGGCAACCAATGAAGACAAACCAAAACTGGAGTGATATGGGATTTTCTATTGGTGCCAGTTAAAAGTCTTGCCGCAGCATTCTGTACAGACTGAAGGCAATCCAAAGCTGATTTACTGAAACAAGTAAAAAGACCATTACAATAATCCAAACGAGAAGAGATAAAAGCATGAATAATAGGAGTGCCGGAAAAAAACGATTCACGTCCGAATCGCGATTCTTACTTATTACGATTCTGAATCGATCCAAAATGTCCAAGAATTGATTTTTAAAAAGCATTTTTTAAAAACATTTTCTTACTTACTCGCTGCGTGTACTGTTTGTCAGGCAACGGCTTCCAAACTACAGTGTCCCCGCAAGGGGAGGGTCCGGTGTGCTTCAAACATTCGTGAGCTGTAGCTTAATATGGCGGACGAAGAGCTAATTCAGCCAGCACCGTCTTTGCTGAAGGCAAATGTTTGAGCGCATTTTGGATTTTATTATTTGCTGCGTAAGAAGGAGCTTGACATGACTTATGCAGTGTGCAAAATCTGCAAAATGAAAGTCAAGTACTTTGGAAACACTTCAACTCCGCAAGCCCACATGCTACGCTATGACCCGGAGCTAAAAGGAGCGGAGCAGCGGTATCTGCCGACGAGTGACCAGCGCTTCGCTAAACTGCCAGCCAACTCTGAACGAGCAAAGCAGATAAGTAAATTTACATCTAGAATCACTTGATTAACCTTGTAAAGCTGCATTTTCTTAAACATAAACATTTTTTAAGTAATATAACTATTTCTTAGAGCTGTTTGAATCGAAAATCGATTCTGAATCGAATCGTCACCCCAAGAATCGGTATCGAATTGAATCATGAATTGTTGTACGATTCACATCCCTAATGAATCATCATTTCAAGTTCAACCTTTGACACCAGTAATCTGAGTTTTGAAATATTCCTTAAATGATAAAAACAATTTCGAACCAGCTGTTTGGAATGATGCCCAAGGGACATTGAACTGTCAAAAATGACACCTAAATTTCTAAGGCTTGACTGAACAGAAGAGCCTAAGAAACTGATATGCCACCTAATTTCTGAAAATATATGATCAGGAGCAATAATCAATGTTTCTGTTTTATTGGTATTTAACTGGAGGAAATTGTTGTTTAACCCTCTGGGGCCGACGCCGTCGTATATGATGGCTGAGACCAAGCTTTACTAAATTATAAATAACTTTTTAATGATATGAGATAGAAACTTACTCTTTTTTTGCTGAAAAGTTAACCCTTTCTTATTTCTGATTGTAAACCTTTATTACACTTATAAAACATAACTATAGCATATATACTCAACAAAAATATAAACGCAACACTTTTGGTTTTGCTCCCATTTTGTATGAGATTAACTCAACGATCTAAAACTTTTTCCACATACACAATATCACCATTTCCCTCAAATACTGTGCACAAACCAGTCTAAATCTGTGATAGTGAGCACTTCTCCTTTGTTGAGATAATCCATTCCACCTCACAGGTGTGCCATACCAAGATGCTGATTAGACACCATGATTAGTGCACAGGTGTACCTTAGACTGCCCACAATAAAAGGCCACTCTGAAAGGTGCAGTTTTATTTTATTGGGGGGGGGATACCAGTCAGTATCTGGTGTGACCACCATTTGCCTCATGCAGTGCAACACATCTCCTTCGCATCATCCGTGAAGAGAACACCTCTCCAACGTGCCAAACGGCAGCGAATGTGAGCATTTGCCCACTCAAATCGGTTACGACGACGAACTGGAGTCAGGTCGAGACCCCGATGAGGACGACGAGCATGCAGATGAGCTTCCCTGAGACAGTTTCTGACAGTTTGTGCAGAAATTCTTTGGTTATGCAAACCGATTGTTTCAGCAGCTGTCCGAGTGGCTGGTCTCAGATGATCGTGGATGTGAACATGCTGGATGTGGAGGTCCTGGGCTGGTGTAGTTACACGTGGTCTGCGGTTGTGAGGCTGGTTGGATGTACTGCCAAATTCTCTGAAACGCCTTTGGAGACGGCTTATGGTAGAGAAATGAACATTCAATACACGAGCAACAGTTCTGGTTGACATTCCTGCTTTCAGCATGCTAATTGCACGCTCCTTCAAATCTTGCGACATCTGTGGCATTGTGCTGTGTGATAAAACTGCACCTTTCAGAGTGGCCTTTTATTGTGGGCAGTCTAAGGCACACCTGTGCACTAATCATGGTGTCTAATCAGCATCTTGATATGGCACACCTGTGAGGTGGGATGGATTATCTCAGCAAAGGAGAAGTGCTCACTATCACAGATTTAGACTGGTTTGTGAACAATATTTGAGAGAAATGGTGATATTGTACATGTGGAAAAAGTTTTAGATCTTTGAGTTCATCTCATACAAAATGGGAGCAAAACCAAAAGTGTTGCGTTTATATTTTTGTTGAGTATATATTTTGAAAGTACAGGTTGTCCTGAAAAAAAGAGACATAAAACTTGATTGTGGGATGCAGGGAGAGCTGTTAACAGCAATAATAAAACATTTATGCCAGGCGAGTGAACTGTCCAAAAAATGCCCTCGGACCCCAGAGGGTTAACCATTGCTTGATGTCTGTCAGGCAGTTATTTAACTTTCCACTGTATATTATTTCAAAAGTTGGAATAATATATAGTGAGCAATTGTGTCAAAAGCCTTTCTTAGGCCAATAAATAAACCTGCTACTATTACCCTTTGGTCCACATTGATCTCTTCTATGGAATTGAGCAATGCCAGTGTAGTGGACCTTTTCACTCTAAAACCATATTGACTTTCATCAAGCAAGTTGTGTTGATCTCTAAATTTATCCAGTCTGCTGTTGTAAAGTTTTTCCAGTATCTTTGAAAATTGTGACAATAGAGACACAGGCCTGTAGTTAGTAAAAAGATGCTTGTTACCAGATTTGAATAAAGGTATCACTTTTGCCACTTTCATACTGTTAGGAACAATCCCAGTTTGAAATGATTTATTAAAAATATATGATAATGGTTTTGCGATTTCAGTAATTATTCGCTTTACTAAGGACATACGTACGTACCTCATTATGATCCGTTGACTTTTTACTTTTACATGTACTAACTACGTTCATAATTTCCCTTTCATCTAAATAGAGTTTATGATATAAAAGAGTTCAGAATAAAAAATAACTGTTGTTGAATGGTTAGCTTTAGTACCTGGAGTTTTTTGTGGATTAGTGATGAGCACTTTTGCCTCACTGTAAGAACGTCTGGGGTTTGATTCCACCCATGCCCAGTTACTTTCTGTGCGGAGTTTGCATGTTCTCCTCATGTCTGTGCGGGTTTTCTCTGGGCACTACGGTTTCCTCCAACCATCCAAACATTAAGCTTTGCTCCTTTCTCTGACCCAACAAAGGCAGCATCTCTACATCTGGAGTTGGCTCCTGGGTGCCGGACTGTGGCTCCCCACTGCACCTAGTGGTTACATTGACTCTAACTATAATTAGGTTGGGTTTAAGGGAGAGATCAGATTTTTTTGTGTATACAATGACAATAAAGAGTCATTTATCTTTATTTCTGCTGTATGTCCTGGTTTATTCACAAAATATTAAGCATATTCTATGTATTGTGTAAGTCTATGCAATGTAAAGTCATTTATGCACATAGAAGCTATTTAGACAGTGTAACCAGGACTCAGTAGCTGATTGATGGTCATGAACAAAGCCGCGAAGAGCATGCAAGCAAATGCAAACACATGCATGAGCACAAGTTGCTCAAGATATCTGAGCTTATTAAGTGGTACTTTTTCATTTGTGTGCACAGTCTGCTGGAGAGTCTGTGCTTTCACCTTCTAACCACTGTGCCAAACACTGGTCTGTGTGCTGCAGTTTGCCTAATCAGGCACAAGTACGGGTGTATGACCCCATGTTTTTTCTTTTTGGTTTGTTTTTTCTGTAAATGCACTTCAGTTCACCAACAGACTAAACGTGTGACCTAATGTTGAGTAACATTTCCTTCCTTTCCCCTCCATGAAGCTCACGGTGGCTGACCCTGTCACAGTAATAAATGTGTGTTGTTCTGTACGTCTTTGCTCTGATCATCTACAGCTAACGTGTTGATGCAACAACAGCAATAACATCATTAGGCCAGATAATGTGTTTATTGTTAAAGCTAATGTAGGTTAGGTCACTGCACCCACAAGGTCATGAGTCACAGAAAGCATCCAGTGCATCCAGAAAGTATTCACAGCACTTCACTTTTTCCACATTTTATGTTACAGCCTTATTCCAAAATTCTACTCACAACACTCCATAATGACAACAAGATTTTTTATTTTTGCCAGTTTATTAAACATAAAAAAAACTAAGAAATGACATGTACATACATATTCACAGCCTTGGGTCAATACTTTGTTGAAGCACCTTTGGCAGCAATTACAGCCTCAAGTCTTCTTGAATATGATGCCACAAGCTTGGTGCATCGCTTTGAGCAGTTTTGCCCATTCCTCTTTGCAGCACCTCTCAAGCTCCATCAGGTTGGATGGGGAGTGTGGGTGCACAGACATTTTCACATCTCTCCAGAGATGTTCAATCGGCTTCAGGTCTGGTCTCTGGCTGGGCCACTCAAGGACCTTCACAGAGTTGTCCTGAAACCACTCCTTTGATATCTTGGCTGTGTGCTTAGTGTCATTGTCCTGCTGAAAGATGAATTGTCACCCCAGTCCGAGGTCAAGAGCGCTCTGGCGCAGGTTTTCATCCAGGATGTCTCTGTACATTGCTGGATTCATCTTTCCCTCAATCCTGACTAGTCTTCCAGTTCCTGCTGCTGAAAAACATCCCCACAGCATGATGCTGTCACCACTATGCTTCACTGTAGGGATGGTGCCTGGTTTCCTCCAAACATGATGCCTGGCATTCACGCCAGAGTTCAATCTTTGTCTCATCAGTCCAGAGAATTTTATTTCTCATGGTCTGAAAGTCCTTCCGGTGCTTTTTAGCGAACTCCAGGTGGACTGCCATGTGCCTTTTACTAAGGAGAGGCTATGCTACTATACCGGCCTGATTGGTGGATTCCTGCAGAGATGGTTGTCCTTCTGGATGGATCTCCTCTCTCCACAGAGGAATGCTGGAGCTCTGACAGAGTGACCATCAGGTCACCTCCCTGACTAAGGTCCTTCTCTCCCGATTGGTCAGTTGAGATGTGCGGCCAGTTCTAGAAAGAGTCCTGATGGATCTGAACGTCTTACATTTACGGATGATGGAGGCCACTGTGCTCATTGGGACCTTAAAAACAGCAGAAATGTTTCTGTTACCTTCCCCAGATTTGTGCCTTTCCAAATCATGTCTAATGTACTGAATTTACCCTAGGTGGACTCCAATTAAAGGACATGCTGCACCAAAATCATAACAATTAAGATTTCGGCTGTTAGTGGCCATCCGATGATCCACCAGGATTACTACGGAGACATCCGAAAACAAGGCATGATTAATTGAGTGTTCTTATCAATAAAATCTAAAAAATACATCTCCTGCTGGGGGAGAACGAGTGTCTCATCAGCTGCACAGTGCGAGCGCACGCACACACACACACACACACACACACACACACACACACACACACACACACACACACACACACACACACACACACACACACACACACACACACATCGAGCTTCGCAGCACACATGCACTGCTCCAAATTTACACTCAAAGTAAAAAAAATTGAAATTTAGCCACAAAACACAAAATGGCTAAAATCCTGAACATGCCAGACTCGCCGTCGTGTTGTGGGTTAATTTCCAAATGTAAACTTCGTATGTGTGAGATCGCCACGGCTACAGTTCTGCCTCTCTCTCGATCGTGGCACGTAAAATAACATCCATGAACTCTTGGAAATAATGTATTCTGACTTTTCCAATGTAACAAATCCATCTCTGTGTCCAGGCAGTCTGTTAAAAACAGTGTCAGATGTCCCCACATCCATGTCCACAGCTTCAGTAAACCAGCATCCACACAAACAGCTCGTCGACCACATGGCTCCAAAATCCGACGCTCTGAAAAAGTTAAGAGTGAGAGTAAGAGGGTGAAGCATGTCGTAAGAGGGTGAAGCGTGTCGTCTCCTCTCTGTAAATCCAAGCCTTCACTTTCGAACACCAGCTCAAAAGCTTTGTTTTCAGATGGAGCAGGTTCCTGTCCCTCTGTCAGTCATTGGGACGTTTCTGTTTTGCTAATTAGGACGTTACACACTGAAAAATGCAGACAATTGCTGAGTGAAATGTTTTTCGGAAATGCACCTGCTAACGCTCAGAGTGAGAGGAATAAAATACGTCAGAGATCACTAATTATTAGCACATGTGTGCAAAGACACTTACAATCATGAGTACTTTTATATTGTCTTACTAGCTGGGATGTTAAAAAACGTGAGACATGTCCTTTAAGTTGTAGAAACATCTCAAGGATGTTGAGCAGAAACAGGATGTATCTGAGCTAAATTATGAGCTTCATGCCAAAGGCTGTGAATACTTACGTACATGTGATTTCTTACTTTTTTATTTTGAATACATTTGCAAAAATCTCATAAAAATGTTTTTCATGTCGTCGTTGTGGGGTATTGTGTGTAGAATTTTGAGGAAAAAAATGAATTTCATCCATCTTGTAATAAGGCTGTAACATAAAAATGTGGAAAAGGTGCTGTGCTGTAAATACTTTATGGATGCACTCAGTAGTGGGCACAGTTCCGCTAATTCGCTAACTAAAAGCTGATGTTTTCATTATCGGATTAGCTTTTCAGATAACTTTAAAAACCATCAGTGGACAAATTATCTTCCGATAAATTTAGTTCCCATAACTTTCAGTCCACTAACATTTTTTTTTGGTAGTTAAGTGAGTCAAGCTTAGCAGTTAAAAACATTTGTAAAGTCTGAAATCATAGATTTTAGCACCTGCCTGTTACATATTTTGTAGCTGACAGACAGCTGTGAGTGGCAGCGATCAATGCTCTGCAGGCAGAGATGAACTAACTACCAGAGAGGAGGAGGAAAAAAATGACCATTTATTTTCATATGATACAGACTTGCAGGCTATCACAGGAATCATGAACACGCAGACAGTTTTGACTTATGGTTAAAATGTTAAACGAACTATTTCCTGACAAGTTATTGAAATAACGTCACCTCTGTCGTTTTACAAAGTGAAAATATCAGCTGTATGTTTTAGTTTTAAAGTAATGCACTTCAGCACTTTTGGTGAATGGGTGGCTATAGAAGGAATCGTGATGATGTCACTCACTGGGTGGGACCACACCCAGGCGACTGTCCAAGAACCCATGGTTTGGTTCGAGCTGGTCTGGTGGCTTTCAGGTTGTTAAAATGTATAAATGTATGAATACATCCATTTCACACACACACACACACGCACTAATTTATTTTTGGGAAGTCGTGTGATCCACACAGGTGTATGTATCAACGTGCAGGTGTATATAATTAAAGCGGCTGCCTCATTGTGGTGGCTCCTCCCCTCCCCATAATGCACTGCAGCATGTGTGTCTGTAAATGCTAGAACCTTCAAAATTAGTGAATCACTTTAAAACTAAAACATATAGCTGATATTTTCACTTTGTAAAACAAAGAAGTGATGTTATTTCAATAACTTGTCCGGAATTAGTTTATTTAAAATTTGAACCATAAGTCAAAAATCTCAAGAGTGTGACTGGCCACACATTTCCTAAGTGCCATGCGAGCGGTGTTAGGTGTTTGTGTGTGTTACCTGGAATTTGGCCGTCACCTGCCACGAGAGGGTGCGATGGGTTCGCACAGTGCACACTTTGTCTTTCAGGTGCTTGTGTGCGCAAATAGTTGCAGCAACAGGTGTACGAGGTGTTGGAGGCAGGGATGACATTACATGGTTTGCACACAATTCCTGTGTCATGCGCACTAAGTGTGCACTTTGTCCAAACTTTGCACTATGCCCTAAAAAATACACTTAAACACTAATATGAAGTCATACATCACCTTTCTATTGGTCACATAACCTTAACCGTAGCATAACAAACTAAAGGTTAAAACTGTTTAACTCAAACAGTATCCAGTGTGAGTAAACATGGTAGAAAGACTGTATTCTTGTCAATGACAAAATACACGTTTGGGCAAAATTTATAAAATCTCAGGGCTACACATTATGATATCACTGAATCACACAAAATGTGTGTGCAGAAACCTTTGTCAAACATGTAAGGTGCACGTGTGCCAATGTATGAGTGACCAATCTAGTTGCATTTTGTGTTACGTTGGGATTTCTTTCTTTCTTTCAACAATGCATAAGTATTTTGTCTAAGGACATATGGAGCGTGAGTGGTACTCAAACCCAGCTAGGACAATTGGTAGGCCAACTCCTGTTCATTGAGCATTGGTATCAAAGTGTTCACATGTTCTGCTTCTAATTGCTGAAACTCTTCTTTTATTGCTGCACGGTGGCTGTGTGTGTATGTGTGTATTAATAAGATGGTGGGGTATGTAGACGTATTCTGGGGGGTCCTTAGCTTTTTACTGCCTACTGGTGGCCTCACCAGCATCCGATTTGATTAAGTCTCTTCCCTCCTCGTTAACTCTCCATCTCACAGCTACTTTATCACTGAGGGTGCGGGAGGTGTAAAAGAACAGAAGCTAGCGCTTCCAATATGTTATTATCTATTAAAAACCTGAGAAGGAGACACTGGGCTCCACTGTTACACTTTATTTCTTCTCTTTGGTTGGTTTTTCAGAAGAGCTTTTATGAAGAGAGGAAATCCACAGACTTCCACCTGCGCAAGTGTGGGTTTTGGCTGTAGCTAATTTATTGTTGCTGTTTGAAGACGTTTAACCCCTACTCTTCCATTAGCTCTGCTGTGTGGTGGCCTGTGTTAAAACAGACGTCTATAGTGCCGTGCACGTGCAGCGTTTTGCATCATGATTCAGCACACACAAGGAAGCAATTTGCTCCTCCACAAAAGTAGACTGTAATTCGGTAAAGATAGACTGTCTTTCTTTGCCTCCTCTGACTCGTGTGGCAACTGTTAATGAAAGGGCCATTCGAAGGCGTAGTAGAGTTTCACTTAAGTCTTTTGTGCTCAGTTTATTTTGTGTATCTCAGGAGGCCGTGTGAGCTGGTTTGACTAAAGCTTTTATAGATTCTTTAACACCCCGTTGATTGAGATGGGAGATGTGTCGTCCCTGTTTCTGCTGATTCATAGCACGGTACAAGTCCAGAGGAAAAAGTCATCTCAGATTGATGTCAGTAAACATTAACAATTTATTTCATGTTTAAATGTAAAATAATGAAGCTCCATCAAAAAGAAGATGTTGTTCTTATTGAGTGAAAGTATGTCCCAGGTGCCCACCTCCTCAGATTTGGACCTGGGCACCGCTGTGTTGTTGACGATCCCTCAGCACCGCATCAGTCAGCACCCTGTAGAAGCTTTTCCAGATGAAGCTTTTGACAATTTTCCTCCAATCCCTTCATAGTGTGTCCTACCTGTTGATGGAAGGCAGCTGCAGAGTTACTCATACAGTGTACTGTATGAGTAACTGGCTCATACAGTACACTGGCTTCCAGTCGCTCAGAGAATAGACTTTAAAACAGCTCTGCTTGTGTACAAGTCTCTTCATGGTTTAGCACTAAAGTACATCTCTGACATGTTAAAGCCATATGAACCATCGCGGGCTCTGAGATCCTCTGGGACTGGTCTCCTACTGGTCCCCAGAGTCAGGACTAAACACGGAGAAGCAATGTTTCAGTTTCATGCAGCTAAAATCTGGAATAAACTCCCTGAAATGGTGAGAAATGGTGAGACAGGCTTCATCTGTGACAATGTTCAAATCCAGGCTGAAAACTGTTCTTTTCAGCTTGGCATACGGCAACTGAGAGTCATCTATTTGCCCTCTTCTCCTTAAATGTAGTTTTTAAATGATATTTATGTTTTTATGAATTTGTGTTTCTTGTGATTTTATCTGTATCTTGTAATTTTCATGAAATTGCCTTGTGTACGAATTGTGCTCTATAAATAAATTTGCCTTGCCTTACAGAAAGCTGAAACAAGGATTGTACTTTTTGGTTTTGTGAAATATGTCATGGCATCTGATGTGATACCCCCCCCCAAAAAAAGGGATTATCTGTAGGCTGGAGGACCACTTATAGTCCCAGCAGCTGCAAAAGGCCAACAGGATGCCCATGTTTCATGTGGTTGCGGCAGATAGATGGTTACTTTCAATAGGTGAGGGTGGACTGGTTGTCTGCCTCAGTGGTTGGCATCCAGGACCTACAGCAGTTCTATGTCATTGTGGATGTAGCAACACATAACACCAAGATATGCTTCCAGACATGACGTGATCTCAAAGCATAATTATACATTTATCACAATTTATTAGTGTAGTAGACCTCTTCATGCATCCAAAATGTTGGCTCCAACCTCAAACGGCTCTGTGTTAAACATCCAAATCTCACGTGCATGAATTATTTTATACTTGGAGAGACGTGACATAAAGCAGAGCCAAAGATGATATTAAAATCAAGGCTACTTTGGTCAATCCAAGCGTGACTGTGCATGTGCTTAGTGTAGGTTTGATGCGAACGTTGTCTTAGGTATGCCTGGACACACGTTCTCAGGTTAAATGCTGGCAGACAGGATATAAAAACTGCTCACATTTATAGATTCTGTTTGGACTCATTTTGTTGCACACGTTCTTCAGGCAGTAGCAAATTGAGTTTACTGAACTCAGGGATGCAGTTGATTTAGTTGAACTAACACAATGTGTTTTTCATTAATCCGAGTCTGTGCAGAGATATACTGAATGTTGCTTTCTGTGACTTAAGGATTTAAAAGAACTCGTTTTTCTTTGCGACCTTTTTGGCTAAAATTATGATTCAGGTGATTAAGTTTTACCACCAGCTCAGTGGCATGTGTGTCTGTATCGATCCTGGTCTCACGGCAAGTCGTGATTCAGCAGCACGAAATATACATTAATCTAATGGTTCGTGATATTGTGACGAAAAGTGCCTCATTTTCGTCATGTCAGCTCTAATTCATTCCGTGATGGTTGCACGAAATTAATAGTGAAGCCGGGGGGGGGGGGGGGGGGGGGGGGGGTCAGGGGTGGTTATGGTTAGGGTGGGGGGAAAGAGTAAGATTAGGTTATGGTTAAGGTTAGGGTTGGGGGTAGGAGCAGAGTTAGGAATAGTGAGTTAAAAAAAAAACCCCATCATCGTGACTCATTTCGTCACGGGAGCACCAAAAAAAAACCAAAAAAACAAAAAAAAAAAACGTGAGACTGGGCTGCTGTATCCAGACATGAAAGGATGTGCTGTGCATCCACGTTGATGAAATGTTAACATTGTCACAGCGGATGAATGATCAGACCAAAAAGAAAACCCAGCATGATGACACTTAACTCAAAATAGACCCAAATATTGTTAGCTCTGACTCACCAACTCAAAAAGACTCAATAAGAGGAAACACCAACAGCACAGAAACAAAGCATCAAGAATGAATACAAACAATGTGTGTACAACCCTCAGAGAAGCTGACAGTCATAAAGAAAGAAATGCTGTAAGAACGTGTCCACCTCACACATAGTTCAAAGCAGACTAACACGTTTTGAAGGTTTGAGCTGATTATGTTTATTTGAAAAAAGGAAAAATAAGCTAGGAAACATTCTGTGGACTTGAAGGATAAAGCATTTTTCCTTTGGAATGGCAAAACAAAATGTGTGAACCAGCTGTTTCCTTACCGCCATCGAGAATTGGAGAAACAAACAAATAAACAAAGAAACAGCTATTCAAAAAGGGAAAGAAATCAGATTTTTCTTTTTTGTATTGATGATTTGAAGAATGGCTTGTTATTGTTTAATATTGTGTTAACATGGTAATAAAAAAAAAATTAATATGAGTGTAGAATTCTCAATGTTGCACTGATTGTTTTTAAAATTCATGTTCTTCTGGAGGCCCTGTGATAGACTGGCATTCTGTCCAGGGTGTACCTCACCTCACACCCTATGATTGCTGGATAGGCTAAAGCACCCCCATTGACCCTTAATTGGAGAAAGCGGGTACAGAAAATGGATGGATGGATGTTCTTCTAGAAAAATATGTTTGTCATCAACTACATGGATGAAAACTAAACAAGCATTTTTTATTTTTTTTTATTTTCACCCCTCAGTCCAGTCAAGATTTGATAAAAATGAATAGCTGCACTGTTTGGTTATATTGTTTGTATTGTATTTGTGTCACCTTACTTGTGCTATGAAGCATTTTGTAAACTCTGAGCCCTAAAAATGTTTTGTTGTTTGATAATGATGAATGACTTTGTTATAATAGTTTACAGTTACAGCTTTTACAGTGATTCCATTAATGATTGACTACTACTGGTGTTAAAATAAACCCATTAATGGCTAGTGACTTTTGCGGTACTGTTGCACCTGGAAATTCTAGTTTACGTGGGTATTTTTGTAATTAGGATTACTTAGTTCATGTCACTGTGGGTGCTGTGTACAGCTGCAGCCGTGTGTGAGGGACAGCTGTCGGGACTTTCAAGGACATTCAGTTAGAACCCAATACAGCTGACGGGGGTTTATGTGCAAGCAGCTGGTTAAGGGTTTGTCTGCATTCATCAGTTGTTAATTGTGGGAGTGAATCACAGACTAAATATACTGGACAAACCCTCATAGGTTTTCTGAAGAGTGATTTTGAAAATCAAATAGGGCAGTTCTGGAGGTCACCGACTTGGCAGTACTTAACCGCCTAACTCCTGGCCAACCCATAAATGGGTAAAGATATGGAGTGTGAGCATCACTGGTGTGACCTCGGCGGGATGAATGAAGCCCAAAAACGCCCCCCCCCAGCTTGTTTTCTCAAACAAGCAAAACTATGGTGAAAGAGTTAACTTTGGTTCTGTTGTATGATTTAACACATTTTTGTGGACTGGGGTTTCATAATGGATGGCTTGGGTACAGGTTTTAAAACGTATCCTCCTGACTAGCAGGAAGGTAGTGAGGAGGATATGACCGGCATATTGCATCAGTAACTGTTGGACCATCAGTCAATCAATCAATCAATCAATCAATCAATCATGACCGCATGCGTGCTGCTACGCAGATGTCATTAATGGCATTGCCAACTGAGACCAAGAGAAAGTGGTGTAGCGACGACAATGCTGAAATGGATGAATTTAAGCTACCATACGAAAGTATTGATGTGGATTCTGCTCACAGAATTTCCCGTTTGGCATGAAGACACTGTTGCTGTAGTAAACTTTGATGAGCTGACCACAACCTTTGTCTGCGTACCAGTTTGTTTGAACTACTTTATTATGCGGATTAAGGTGTAGCCTTCAGTGGTGGACATGGATCCCTGCAAATAGCTGTTTTATTGGCTCTGCTAACGCATTGTCAGTAAAACTCAATTTGCAACTGTAAAATCCAGCATTAAAGGCCGCAAATCATCAGACACAACAGGGTTATTCCCTAATTCTAAAAAGGAATGTTTTTAATTTAGATTTAAAAAGACCCAGGTCAGTGATGGTGCGTATCTCAGGAAGGCCAGGAGCTTGTTCCACAGTCTGGGTGTGGCCACAGAGAAAGCCCGGTCTCCCCAGTGGCAGTATCTGGACCTTGGAACCTCTAGTGCACACTGGTGAGAAGATCTGAAACCTCTGGTTTGGTCCCGTGGACCTAATTTCACCAAACTATATGCTAATTAGTGCTAACCTGGTGTTAGCGGTGCAAGCATATATAACAATAATTTCACTCAATGGAAATATTGGAGTAACAAGTTCTTTGATGGTCTAACAGTACAGCTAACTGCACAGAAAGCCATATTACCTCAGATATTTTAATTAAAATACATAGAAAGGACAACCATGGCCGAGTTTACGGCAGCTAGCAGATACAGCTGTGGGGCCGCTGATTGTGGCACACAGCTGTCACTCAAAGTGACAATGCCCTTAATTATATATGTTTATGAGTTATGTAAAACAATCATTGCCCTACAGTTGTTATGAAGGGGATTAACTAGCTATAGAGATCAAAACTGCTTTTTTCTGGACCAAGCTGTAAACATGTTTATCTGTTGGAGAATTTAATATGGGATCTGTGGAGAGCGACTCTTTGGATTCAGCCTCAAGTGGCCATTCAAGGAACTGCAAGATTTAGCACTTAGATCTGTCCATCCATCCATTTTCTGTACCTGCTTACTCCAATTAAGAGTCATGGGGGGGGGGCAGAGCCTATCCCAGCAGTCACTCACTGGGCATGAGGTGGGTTACGCACTGGACAGGACACCAGTCTATTGCAGGGCCACATATAGACAGACAAACACAATCACACCCACATGAACACCTACGGACAATTTAAAGTTTACAGTTCTCGGCACTTATATGATGGGTTCATTTTTTAGCACTGGAGGTTGGTGTCTGGAATGGATGAAATGGATGTACAAAGGTTCACAATTACCGAGATTCATGGAACAGAACCATAAATGTTCATGTCTTCATAAATGTGCCAGAGAAAGAGCACATTTATGAAGACATCTGTAGCAGAGGACCAGCTGCACACATGAATTCTGACTTTTTTTTTTTATGTGCAGACTTTTTGTTTGGAAGCTGTACAGTGTTATGTGTCAGGCCTCTGGACATCAAATGGAAGTTTGTTTTCTCCAACCTCCATTCGTCAATCACTACCTTCAACTCTCTTTGGGCTGACCTGTGCCTCACGCTGCTTCTAGCTCATCAGTCAATTACTGGAGAACGTCCAGGTCAAGGTTCAGTGGAAAAGCACATTTAAGTCCTCTGTTGAGGTTTAGCAGTTGATTTAAGTGAAAAATAAGGTGCCACCACATACATGATTTATTTACAACTTGGTCAATTGGAAAGCACAGCAGGCGCATACGTCGCATAAAGTCCATTTTAGTATTTGTTCTTTTGTAAAATATAAATTGTGGTGGTACCAAAAAAGGGAAGGTAACGATAAGTGGAGCAGGGAGTAAAAAAAGAGGGACGTAAACAGAGGCGCATGTGAGACGGCGCCCGTCTCTAGGCTTTAGTTTTGGTATTCTCCTCAGTGTTAAAGTGATTCTCCCAGTGAATAGTGTTTTCATTCGTCTCCTGAATGAGATTCACAGGAGCATGAAGAGAAGAGAGAAAGAGAGAGATGACAAATAAACAAGAAAGCAGCCCCCCCGTGTTTGTTTCCACCTTCACCCGCACAATAGCGAGTGCACATGCAGCGTGGGACAAACAACTTTATCAGACCACCGTAAATGAAATGGACTGTTTTATTCAATTCTTCATCCCTGCAGCGTCTTGACTCCATCTAACCGGCAAAAACTCGCCCCTCCAGCTTCCAAGTAAAAACAAGGCGCTCCATGTAAATGAAATGCTTTGTTCTTGATTAGATTACAGACGCAGTAATTGTCTTGGATGATTTATGAGTGTAATTTGTTGCCACACACTGCAGAAGGAAAATCATCATCACTCTCAAGTGTGTACAGTGAACACATCTGATCAGCGTAATTCTGCCGCCGCGTTATAAAATGTACCTAATCACATCCAGCGGCACAGATTATATTAGAAAATGAACTTGTTAAGAGTTTAGTATTTTCCAAGATTAAATGGTAAAATTTGAAAGAATAAAGGAGGAGTAACAGGAAGACAGGGGATGGGAAGGAGAGGAACAGTAGTAGCTAGTAAACAGTGAGCAGGGTTTCTGGTATTTATATTTGTGTATTTATATTTATATTTGCAAATTGTCAAACCTTTTTGGGAGGGGTCGGCAGGAGATGCAACAGCTGCAGGTTGTTGTAGTGAGAACTGGGAGTCAACAGATGGTATTTAAGTTAGAAAAGAAGTGCAAAGAGAAACGAGTTGAAGCAAAAGTGTAAGAAAGCCAGCGCCTGCAGGTAACATATGGAGAGTATAAAAGCCACACTGATTCAGCTCGCTGTAGTCATCAGCATGTAGGAGCTGGATGTGGGATTGCTCCCCTCATAGGAGACTGACAGGTGGGAAATTAGGTACTCAGAGCGCTATCCTGCCCCATCTCCAGGTCCTGGTTACTTTCCAACAGTCTCTCTTCCACTGCTCTAAGACCCTGTCAGAGAGAAGGAGAGGGAGGGAGAGATCTCCTCTGCCTGACATCGATCTATGACGCATATTACCACCCTAATCCAATTAATTTTGTTTTGCTTGCAAGGCTGCTCGCTTGAGTCATCGAAAATGCATATATAAATATATATCTGACAGACTGCAGTGGGCCATGTAAAATGCACAAACAGCGAATTCAGGTGGGTTGAATTTGTTTGGCTATCTCCCTTCGTTTTTGTGCCTCGCCTCGCTTTCCCCGCTATCTGCATCGCTTCTGTGAAGAAAATACAGAATGTAACTGAGGAGGCAGTCATTTAGAGTTTTGACACTTTTTCTTTTCTTTTTTCCCTGCAAACCTTTCTCACCTCTTTTTTCACCCGCTTTTCTTGTCTCCTTCTGCAGGTCGAGATACATCTGTAGCAGAGGACCAGCTGCAGCGGTGTTGGTGCGACCATGAGGTCAGAGGCCTTCTTACTGTACTTCTCACTACTGCAGATTGTTGGGGCGGGCTTTCCCGAAGACACTGAGCCTATCACAATCTCACACGGTAACTGTGAGTATAGTTTTTCCTGTCTTCCTATCTTCCTTCCTTGATGTCTTCCTTCCTTCTTCCTGTTTTTTCTCCTCCATCCAGTAGAAGACTTCCTTTCTATTCCTCTTTACTTCCTTTTCTTCCCCCATCACAGATCTCACTTACTAGACTTCTTGAGCCCATTTCTCACACTAAAAGTTGTGCGTTTTCTTGCAATCTTCTGTTCTGGTGTTGTGGTGGAATAGAAAACAGGGTAGTGGATGTGGAAAAGTCATTCAGTGTTTCTCCGCATTCCCAATGTACTATCATGGATTTCTTCTTCTACAGCTTAAAGGGCTCATCTCACTCCATTTAGCGCTATCTTTAAAAAAATTATATATCATATGATCAATCATTACTTCCAACTCTTTAAACTGTGCAAGTCCTGATAAAGCTGATGAAAGTAAAATAAGCCAGAGTGCATCTGAAAAATTCACAACAGATTGACAGCCATAATCATGATGTCACATCAGGCACTGACTGTCTGAAAGTCACTCCACCTGTGTCCATGAATGGAAAGAATAAAATCTGTGGTTGAAGACATTTTCATGCTATGCTGGGCTTCACTTCTGTAGTCTATCCCAGAGGCACTCCAAAAAAAAAAACCCCTCCCACTTTCCTCCTCAATATATTATCTTTGTTGAAGATAATATATCTTTGTTGAAAATTATCTGTGTTGAAAATCTGTCCACCTAATAAACATCACTAGTCATGTGACTACATCCTCCTAAAACACACATTTTAACCATTTTGATGTATTCACCGTCTAAGTCCACAAAAAACACTGATTTCACACTGTAAAAAATTAAGTTTTTCCCCATTCATTTTAATAGAGGGCCACGAGGGGCGTTACTCTACATGATGTCATCAAAGTCTACGTTCCTCACAGCTTCATGCTTCTGAGTGTTTATCAGCAGCAGATGAAATCAGGCTAAAATCCCCATGTGTATGACTTAATTTCTCAGGGCACATGGCACCAAAAAAAATAAAATAAAATGCAATACATCAATATTTTCATAATTCTTTTTTTATTTAGAATAGTCAGCTCATTTGACATTTATGTACGAGTGATACACACTTTAAATGAGGAAAAAAGCTGGCTGACTTCATCTGATATTGTAACAGTGTAACAACAGTGTTGTTGTCTTTTCTGTTGCTCCCGTATGTACAGGATCACCACAGCAGATCCAGCACAGATCCGCATTGGGATTTGGCAAACTTTTACGCTGGATATCTTCCTGATGCAACTCTAGTTTTAACTGGAGAAATACACAGCCCCTGGTCTTCAAAAAGAGGTCTCCAATCCATGTACTAAACAGGATCCACTCTGCTTAGCTTCTGAGATCTGGCTCACACAGAGCAGACCGAAGTCACAGACCGAACGGTCCCCTGAAAAATCAGTCTCCCCTGATGATGCGGTTCAAGTTTTAACATCTCGTTTCTGCTTCAAACTGCACACCAGTCATCATCTATCTCAGCGACAGATATCTGAAGCTTTAGTACAACAATCATTTCCACATAAATTCAGCATTATTTCATCAAAAAAGGTGGCAGAAGCGATCAGAGAGCTGCTGCTAAACGAGCTGCTAGCTGATGCGTTCACTGCACATTGGACATTTCAAAGCAACATGGAATTTCGCCTCGTTTCGGCTTAAAACGGCCTCATTTCTGCTTAAAACTGACTTTAGATTAATGTAAGAGGTTTTAACTTTATCATCTGATGGTTATTAATCCATTTGATTGCTTTGGGTGAAGAGACTCCGTCTCAGATGTGCTGTGGTCTGAAATGACGCATGTGCAGATGCAAAAGGCAGATGGATTTTTAGAGGTGGACCATTCGGTCTGCTACACTGGCTGTAACAGTGTGACAACAATACATATTGCAAAGGGTGCAACAATAACATTGCAGTGATTGGCGAGGGGTTAGTATGCCATGTGTACAGTCAGGTCCATAATATTCAGGTTCTCTGTGTTGAAGTCCTAGGTTTTGTTGTAATTTTGTGGAGATTTGCAAAACTATCCATTTTTGGAAATTATAGTAACAAAGTAATAAGCACAATCAAATTCCTTGGCCCGGAAAGTGTACATTTAGCCTCTGGAATCAAGATCCTATGTCATCTAGAATTTGAAATATTGAAAAACTCCCATTTTAAGTCGTGATTTTTACAAATCTAAGATTGCCACCACAGTGGGTTCTGAGAAAACAGAATCATCCAGTTTGTGATTGGCCGTTATATACACATTACAAAAATGTATCATTTTGCAACTCTCCACAAAAATCCAATGAAATTCCATAATACTATGACATAATTTTTGTAATTTTGCCTATGTACACTATAGCAGTGTTGAAAAGAACAAGTGCTTTTAAGTGTTGTTGTTAAGGAAACATTAAGGAAACATGCCCATTTTTAGACACAGTCCCTCCATTTTCAGAGCCCATAAATAATTGAACAAACAAAGATTATATTTTCGTCATGGCCTTGTAGCCTGTTTCTGTCATGAAATGTTTGTGTCCAGGTGTTGGGAGGAAATAGCTGCTGATTGGCTGAGTGGAGGCAGCTGGGCCAATTGCTTCTGTTTCAGCTGTAAGAGGATCAGCTGGTGCCTGAGTCGAGCAGGAACTCTCCACTGCTCACTCCTTGGTTTATTTTATTCTACTTATAAATAAATGTTTATTTAAACATTTCTTATCTGTTATGTCTTCAAGCTGGGCGTAACATTTTTTTAAATGCAAATTTTCACTTTTACAACCAGTTTTGCTTTGACAAATCAGGGGATAGATACATGAACATTTTCAAATCACTGAATATGTCTTGGACTTTTATATCATTCATAAACAAATGTGAACTTTAGGGAGATTGCAAACACTAATGTGGCGAGTGATGGAAGCAACAAAGACACCCATGATGACTAAAGAAGTTATGTGCATGGTGCAACTTTTGTCCATTGCAGCACCAGTTATACAGCTTCATGGTGAAGTGGAGCGATAAAGATATTCACGAAAAGAAAAGATTTAGAAGAGAGAGAAGATTTCAGCTACAGTTTGCCAGAAAGCAAACTTCTCTGATCCACTCCATCGTGAATCTGTGACTGGTGATGAAATGGTTAAAAGTTGCACTATCAACAGTCTATTAAATGACAGCCACAGAAGCCTTGTTGTCATGGGTGTCTTGGTGGCTTCCCTCACAAGTCTCCTTCTTGCACATTTGTTTGGTTTTGAAAACTGCTTACAGATTTACCATATAGTATGTTTGTATTTCATAATGAAAGATGCAAATGTAGACAAAGACATATTTAGTGATTTGGAAATGTTCTTATATCCACCCCTAACTTGTTTAACAAAAACTGTCTGTGAAAGTGATTTGCATGAAGAATAACACTGGTCAAAAACAAACAAACAAACAAATTTCTTGCATGGACTTTGAGAGCTGATTTAGGGTAATTTTGGGTGCTGAATCTGAATCTGAGCTCAGGTTTCCTCTATCACATCACGTTTTTTTGCAATCTAAATGTTCCCTATAGATGGATTATGCAAAAGTTGCTCATTCACTCATGTTTGATGCCACTAATCATGCACAAAAGCAGCTTAAAAAGCAGAATTTTTAAACCAGGTTTTATAAAATGTAAACAAGAGCCGTAATATCATTTATGGCGCCGAAGACGTGTGTGAGACTGCAGCTTTTGCTTCAACGCTTGATATGAGAAATATGTTTTTGTATCTCAAAAATGTGATGTGATTGGCAAAAACTAACACCAAATTCAGATTCAGTGCCCCAAAATGAACCAAAATCCATTGAAAAACTAACTGACCAGTGTAATTCTTATATTTAGTTTGTCCATTTACTTATGGGCTCTGAAAATAGAGGCACTGTGTATACAAATGGTTTCATTACCAAAAAAAAAACAAAACAAAAAAGTCATCTTTTTTTATCATGAACATTAACATTTTATCTCCATTGCGGTGGTGTACAGAGGCAAAACTATGAAAACTACAGCACTGTCCAAATACGTGTGGACCTGACTGTATATGTCAGATTGAGATTACTTTATGAATCACGAGAGGGCAGGACATTTATACAGTTAGCCATAATTACAAAAATATTGTGATCAAAAAATTTTCACTTGGTGTCTGTGTCACCAGGTGAAAATGTGTACTGTATGTGTATGTGTGTGTGCATGCATGCAGTCAGTCCTGTGCGTCCCTTCTTTCCTGTATGGAAGAAAACTATGTGATACACCTTAGTGAAGAAACACAACACAGATCACATCACAGATGTTTCCCGCACGCTCGAAGGCGAGCAATTTGGCTCCAGCTCACCAACGTACAGGATCCTATCTCAGTTACACCACACACACCGTCATACAGCGCACAGTTCTGTATGATCCTGCACTAACAAGAATCCTTATCGCATCATCGTGTCGTGTGTGGCCGGCTTTACTCTGCATTATACGTTACATGTGATTTGACAGACTCCAGATGGAATGTGGGTGCAGGAATCCCACATCTTCTATGGCCTAATCTCTGGGTCGTTTGTTTCCTGTAAAGAGGAAGAGTTCCTTTTAGAAAAAGGGGGATTCTGTGGCTTTTGAAGGCATGGAGTGCAATTTAGCGTCCAAGGATAGGCCCTCTACACAGCAGTAAAATTAAGTTGGATTTAAAGCAGCCTTTGAAACGGAGCCCGCCTCACATCAAAGAGTAATCTGCTGTTTTTCTGGTGGGCTCTTAATAATGTGTGTGATCATGTAAACACCATGGCAGGCTGTAAAGATACACTCACTGGTTCCCCTCTTTTTGTGTTTGCTTCATCCTACACTCTCTGGGTATGTTTCCGTGGACGTGCTATTTTTTACATTTTTTTAATCAGACTGTTTATTTAGTGGAGGCCCTTTCATCCACAGCTGCTAACAATAGAACAATTGCACGTTACAGTACGACACATTTTTAGCCAAGAATTTTACAGTCGTAGTTGCTGTTCAGCCTACAAATGTGGTGGACTTTTCTCATTCAGCCACAGCACAGGTAGTGGAGAAAGTCATAATTTGACAGTTCTAAATATAAGTATGACATGTTGTTTTCCTCCTTGCAGACACAAAACAGTATCCAGCCTTCGTGGGCCACAAACCTGGTAGGAACAACACCCAGCGGCACAAACTGGACATCCAGCTCATCATGATCATGAACAGGACTTTATACATCGCAGCCAGGTGAGTAACCGCTTTTTTCAAAATACTATGTAACAGTACCAGGGGGCATGAAGACACCAACAGCTACACAAATCTAACATTTGAGTCCAAGGACCTTGAACTTTACCCAAATGACATACTTGTCACTGTCCATGCCAGGGCAATACTGGAATACCCCAGTATGTGTCACATTTGGTCCAAACCGTGTTTGGTCCAAATTTCTTAATACTGAACATTGGCAACACAAGTCTTTTTTTTTTTTTTTTAAGCATCATTTTCAGGGCCAACCTTCACTGGCATACCATGTTTGCTAGAAACTAGCAAAAGTACCTTGGAGAACTAGGCCAACCAACAGGCAGGCATGACCTTAATCCCAATGATTAACCTTTGGCCAATGTAGCCTTGCCGCACAAGTCCAGAACTCACCCTACACATGTGACACATTTGATGCAAATCAGAATGAAAATTTTAATTTTAGACCTTTGACCCCAATGATTAATCTTTGCCAAATTTGACACGGATCCAAAATCCACCAGCATATGTGTGCCACGCTTAGTGGACATCAGAGTGATCATAATTTGACCCCAGTGACCTTGACCTTTGCCAAAACAAACCCTTTAAAGGCAATCCTGGGGTTGTGACATACACATGTGAAGTTTGGAGGAATAGGAGAATTTTTTGTAGATGGGTTTTGGAATTTCCCCATGACCAAATTTCCCCCCCCCAAAAAATTGGGGTAAAATTTGGTCATGGGGAAATTCCAAAACCCATCAACACATGTGTGCCATATGTGGTGAACATCAGCATAAAAAATAATTATTGTTTTGACCTTGGACCCTAATGACCTTGACCTTTACCAAAACAAAGAATTTAAGGGCAATTCACCTGTCATCCACATATCAAGTTTGGTGATAAAAGGCCAAAGACTGTAGGAGTAGGGGAATACAAAGACAGATAAACAACAAACAAAAAAAACCATTGACTCCAATAACCTTGACTCCAGTTATTGGTATATTTGGCTGCAACTCAGCTCTACCCACCGACATAAGTGTACCATGTTTGATGGACAGTGGGTGAAAAAAGAAAGAAAAAGAAATCATAACTTTGACTTCTGACCCCCATGTCCTTAACCTTTATGTGTAAAAATGAGGTGGGCTTCATAGATAATTGGCAAAGCTTCTGGGGAAAACCTGGTCTTGTTAGGAGAGATGGCATCCATCCCACTTTGGATGGAGCAGCTCTCATTTCTAGCAATCTGGCCAATTTTCTTAAATCCTCCAAACCGTGACTATCCAGGGTTGGGACCAGGAAGCAGAGTTGTCTGGTCTCTCTCTTCTAAGTCCCTGTTAGTAAATGATATAATAATTGATCAACATATTGATTTATTCTGCCTTACAGAAACCTGGTTACAGCAGGATGAATATGTTAGTTTAAATGAGTCAACACCCCAGAGTCACACTAACTGCCAGAATGCTCGTAGCACGGGCCGAGGCGGAGGATTAGCAGCAATTTTCCACTCCAGCTTATTAATTAATCAAAAACCCAGACAGAGCTTTAATTCATTTGAAAGCTTGACTCTTAGTCTTGTCCATCCAAATTGGAAGTCCCAAAAACCAGTTTTATTTGTTATTATCTATCGTCCACCTGGTCGTTACTGTGAGTTTCTCTGTGAATTTTCGGACCTTTTGTCTGACTTAGTGCCTAGCTCAGATAAGATAATTGTAGTGGGTGATTTTAACATCCACACAGATGCTGAGAATGACAGCCTCAACACTGCATTTAATCTATTGTTAGACTCGATTGGCTTTGCTCAAAATGTAAATGAGTCCACCCACCACTTTAATCATACCTTAGATCTTGTTCTGACTTATGGTATGGAAATTGAAGACTTAACAGTATTCCCTGAAAAGCCCCTTCTGTCTGATCATTTCTTAATAACATTTACATTTACATTTACTCTGATGGACTACCCAGCAGTGGGGAATAAGTTTCATTACAGTAGAAGTCTTTCAGAAAGCGCTGTAACTAGGTTTAAGGATATGATTCCTTCTTTTTGTTCTCCAATGCCATATACCAACACAGGGCAGAGTAGCTACCTAAACTCTGTGAGTGAGATAGATTTTGTCGTCGGTAGTTTTATATCCTCATTGAGGACAACTTTGGATGCTGTAACTCCTCTGAAAAAGAGAGCCTTAAATCAGAAGTGCCTGACTCCGTGGTATAACTCACAAACTCGCAGCTTAAAGCAGATAACCCGTAAGTTGGAGAGGAAATGGCGTCTCACTAATTTAGAAGATCTTCACTTAGCCTGGAAGAAGAGTCTGTTGCTCTATAAAAAAGCTCCTCTCCGTAAAGCTAGGACATCTTACTTCTCATCACTAATTGAAGAAAATAAGAACAACCTCAGGTTTCTTTTCAGCACTGTAGCCAGGCTGACAGAGTCAGAGCTCTATTGAGCCAAGTGTTCCTTTAACTTTAACTAGTAATGACTTCATGACTTTCTTTGCTAATAAAATTTTAACTATTAGAGAAAAAAATGACTCATAACCATCCCAAAGACGTATCGTTGTCTTTGGCTGCTTTCAGTGATGCCGGTATTTGGTTAGATTCTTTCTCTCCGATTGTTCTGTCTGAGTTATTTTCATTAGTTACTTCCTCCAAACCATCAACATGTCTATTAGACCCCATTCCTACCAGGCTGCTCAAGGAAGCCCTACCATTAATTAATGCTTCGATCTTAAATATGATCAGTCTATCTTTATTAGTTGGCTATGTACCACAGGCTTTTAAGGTGGCAGTAATTCAACTATTACTTAAAAAGCCATCACTTAACCCAGCTATCTTCCTAATTATAGGTCAATCTCCAGCCTTTCTTTTCTCCCAAAAATTCTAGAAAGGGTAGTTGTAAAACAGCTAACTGATCATCTGCAGAGGAATGATCTATTTGAAGCGTTTCATTCAGGTTTCAGAATTCATCATAGTACAGAAACAGCATTAGTGAAGGTTACAAATGATCTTCTTATGGCCTCAGACAGTGGACTCTGTACTTGTTCTGTTAGACCTCAGTGCTGCTTTTGATACTGTTGACCATAAAATTTTATTACAGAGATTAGAGCATGCCATAGGTATTAAAGGCACTGCGCTGCGGTGGTTTGAATCATATTTATCTAATAGATTACAATTTGTTCATGTAAATGGGGGATCTTCTTCACAGACTAAGGTTAATTATGGAGTTCCACAAGGTTCTGGTCTAGGACCAATTTTATTCACTTTATACATGCTTCCCTTAGGCAGTATTATTAGACAGCATTGCTTAAATTTTCATTGTTACGCAGATGGTACCCAGCGTTATCTATCCATGAAGCCAGAGGACACACACCGATTAGCTAAACTGCAGGATTGTCTTACAGACATAAAGACATGGATGACCTCTAATTTCCTGCTTTTAAACTCAGATAAAACTGATGTTATTGTACTTGGCCCCACAAATCTTAGAAACATGGTGTCTAACCAAATCCTTACTCTGGATGGCATTACCCTGACCTCTAGTAATACTGTGAGAAATCTTGGAGTCATTTTTGATCAGGATATGTCATTCAATGTGCATATTAAACAAATATGTAGGACTGCTTTTTTGCATTTGCGCAATATCTCTAAAATTAGAAAGGTCTTGTCTCAGAGTGATGCTGAAAAACTAATTCATGCATTTATTTCCTCTAGGCTGGACTATTGTAATTCATTATTATCAGGTTGTCCTAAAAGTTCCCTGAAAAGCCTTCAGTTAATTCAAAATGCTGCAGCTAGAGTACTGACAGGGACTAGAACCCATATTGGCCTCTCTTCATTGGCTTCCTGTTAATTCTAGAATAGAATTTAAAATTCTTCTTCTTACTTATAAGGTTTTGAATAATCAGGTCCCATCTTATTTTAGGGACCTCATAGTACCATATCACCCCAATAGAGCGCTTCGCTCTCAGACTGCAGGCTTACTTGTTCTTAGGGTCTGTAAGAGTAGAATGGGAGGCAGAACCTTCAGCTTTCAGGCTCCTCTCCTCTGGAACCAGCTCCCAATTCGGATCAGGGAGACAGACACCCTCTTTACTTTTAAGATTAGGCTTAAAACTTTCCTTTTTGCTAAAGCTTATAGTTAGGGCTGGATCAGGTGACCCTGAACCATCCCTTAGTTATGCTGCTATAGACTTAGACTGCTGAGGGGTTCCCATGATGCACTGAGTGTTTCTTTCTCTTTTTGCTCTGTATGCACCACTCTGCATTTAATCATTAGTGATTGATCTCTGCTCCCCTGTACAGCATGTCTTTTTCCTGGTTCTCTCCCTCAGCCCCAACCAGTCCCAGCAGAAGACTGCCCCTCCCTGAGCCTGGTTCTGCTGGAGGTTTCTTCCTGTTAAAAGGGAGTTTTTCCTTCCCACTGTCGCCAAGTGCCTGCTCACAGGGAGTCGTTTTGACCGTTGGGGTTTTTCTGTAATTATTGTATGGCTTTGCCTTGCAATATAAGGGTGATTCTTTAACTACGGACACTATTGGCCTTGTAAATGTAATTTCCACCACACCATTGCCTTACAATATAAAGCGCCTTGGGGCAACTGTTTGTTGTGATTTGGCACTATATACATGTGCTCTGATGTCACTGTTTATCTCCATAGAAACTACCCAAACAGTCTTCCATACAAACTGTTTAGGGACATTACAGTGTTGTGGTGGAAATTACGGCAATAGTGTGGGACAACTACATTTTGTTTAAAAAAATCACAACAGTTGTATGACATTGAATACCCCAATTTTGTTTTGATTATTTTACTGATATTTTATTCAGAGATATTTTAAAACATTAGAAAAAACGTTTCTTTACCATTCATTTTTATCATCGAAGATCAAAAGTCTGGGTGTGGGACAAGCACAAAACGGCAATATTTGCATATAATGATGCTGAAAAAAGGTGAAAAAGTCATCATAGACTACTAGAACAAATTTCTTAACACACTTTCATTGTAAAGATAACTATAAAAGTGTGAAATCTCCCCTTTTTTCTGTTTTTCATACAATATGATCAAAGGACATAATAAGTGCCCGTAGTCTAAGAATCACCCATAAAGCGCCTTGGGGCAACTGTTTGTTGTGATTTGGCGCTATATAAATAAAACTGATTTGATTTGATTTGATTTAGTTCTGGGGTTAACTGTCATCCATATATCACATTTGGTGGTAAACAGCCAAACTGGAAGCAGAGGGGAACACACATGTAGATAAACCAAAATTTTAACATTTGTCTCCAATAACCTTGACCTTTGCCTGAACAAATTTATTAAGGGCAAGTGCATGGTCAACTTACATGCACACACAGCAAATTCAGTGGAAATTTCTCCAAACAAACAAATGCACTCAAGCAAACAAATGTTTCTCAGATTGTAGCATGGTGATATGTTTTTCTACAGCATCTTTGTTTTCCCGCACAGTTTCAAAGAAGCAGACAGACAAATTCAAGTTGACTTGTCAATCAGTGTGACTCCTTGTGAAACGTAAGAGCGAACCACCACAGATTAGAAGTAATTGAACTGAGCAACTGTGGGTCCATCAGTATGATTGAATCCTTCATCATCATCTCATATTCCAGGCACTGATTGAAGTTGGTTTTTGGTTTTGAATGATTCTCATCAGTTTATGTCGTTGGAGGATTCAGAGCAAACTATGAACATGTGATCCCATTTTAACTTGATAATGGCAGAGAACTGGGAGCTCCATTGCAGCCAGCCTATCAAACTGTAATTTGCAGCCGTGCCGCATTATTTTCTTTTAAAGTTCTGAGACTCAGGAGGGAATAATTCAGAGGAAAATGCTGAGAAATTTAAGCACTTTGCAGTCTGTGCTCATTTCTTCCTTACTTTTTTTGCTGTTTTACATGCTGGTCTTTTCATTCACCAAACTCTGTTTACTTCAAACAATATCCCTGACATCTTGTGCACCGTTTTCTTAATACACATGCACACCTATGCACATGCACGCAGATGAACACTTCTGATGAATAAAACTCATAATCATAAAGAAAATATTTAAAATGAAAATGACAGTTTCTAACCAGTCAGGTCAGGGGATGGATACATGAACATTTCCAAGTCAGTGAATATGTCCTGGACATCACTTTCATCAGTTATTTAGAAAAGCAAACAGAGGATGTTTCACAGTGTTGCAAAATAATCTCACCACAGGTAGAGACTTTGTAGCGGTATTTTTTTTTCTGTTAACTATTTGAAAACTGACCAGTTTGTGTGGAACAAAAGTGGCCACATTTGTCACAGATTTGCTGCATCTTCACTTTTTCTTTGCATTTTCACATTGTTTGCCCTGTAATTTGCCCAAAAAGTCAAACAGATGAGTGACTGGCCGATAATGGGGCTGTCCCCGGAAGTACAGGTGAACCTCGTTAACTTGCGCAAGTTAGGGCCCACAAAATCGAACCATGAGTTAATGGGGTTGACCAAAAACATACAGTGATCTTTATACAGTTGTCTAAAATTTTGGAGCCCACACTTTGACTGTGAGTAAAGCCAAAACGCGAGTTATGCATACGTGAGTTAACGGGGTTCACCTGAACATCTATCACATGCACTTTCATTTGAACCCTTAAGTGCCCACCCTCAAATGAGACTACAGTACCCAATAGTCACCCCAATCCCTTTATTCTTTTCAGATATCTGTTGTTAACAGTGGGTCACAAGGAAAAAAATTATATGAAAAAGACCTCATTTACAGTGTATCCAGAAAGTATTCACAGCACATTACTTTTCCCACATATTATGTTACAGCCTTATTCCAAAATGTATGAAATTGATTTTTTCCTCAAAATTCTACATACAATACTCCATAATGACAACGTAAAAAAGCTTTTTGACATTGTTGCAAATTAAAAAAAAAAAAAAAAAAAGAGAAATCACATGTACATAATTATTCACGACCTTTGCCAGTCCGAAATAGGTTACTTCCCCTGGCAAGGCTGGCACCCATTTCCAGCTGGGTGCACTGGGACAGTGCAGATTAAGTATCTTGTCCTTGGACACAGACAGGTAGCAAGAGTGGAATACTATAACCAAAACAGTAGTAAAACAAGAAACATTTTTGCTGTGTGGTGGCCAAGTGGTTAGTGCACTTGTTTCCAGAGCAAAAGGTTCCTAGTTCAAGGCCATCAGTGCCCTTTCTCCATGGAATGTGAAGTTCCATCAGGAGGACATCTGGTGTAAAACCTGTACCAAATGACCACACAGATCCATATTTGGTCTGCTGTGGTGAACAGCAACAGTACACACCTCTTAGAGTAGATTTTATGACTAGTATGAATGTGCAAGTGTTAACGCTGCTCATAAACCTCCCTCCACCCAGTTTACACTGGTTTTATGATGGAATTGCACCATGTGGGGCGCTACACTGGAGCAAATGAGCAAAATGCTAGAGGAGCTTCCTTCTTCCTGCGTATTTAATGTCACAATCGTCAATTTTGCGATAGAGTTTCAACTTAATAGAGTCCACGCTCTTCAAAAACCTTCCTACATCTGCTTTATGCTAGTTTTTAATACTAGAAAGTAATAGCTGTTTGTAGACTTTGACTGCAGATTTGTCGCCTCCACAGATCAATTTTTTAAACTGCTTTTCTGTCTCACAGTTTCCATCCCTGTCACTCACATTTATTGCTTTCTGTCTGCATGTTTGTTCACCTGCATGTTGTTATATATGTATAATTTAACTTTCAGACAAAATACAACTCAGTCTGGCCTTTTGGAGCTGTGGAGGAAAGCAGTATTGATTTTGTGTTCCTTCTTCACTGTTTTAGAAATGTTCTTGTTGTGCTTTGCCTCAGCAGAGTGAGCGATCCTCAAAAAAACAAAATACAAACAAACAACAGGTCTGTGACCAAAGTTTGCTTATGGTTCAGGCTCAAATGTGTAGTAGTGAAAAGGTCTTTGTGAGATTGACCCTTATCTACTGCTCTGTTCCATCCTTGGCTAATTGACTGGCAGGCTTGATTGGATGTTGTTGAAAGCAGTGATATGGGGCCTTTCTTTGTTTTCCTCCCAAGCATGTCAAATTAAGTAGCCGGGGAGGGTGGTGGGGGTGGTGGGCTGCTGTCAGTTTAAGAGCTTTTTAACATGTCTGTGGTTATTAAGAGGAGGTGTGTGTGCAGGGGAGGAAACGCTGAAAGTGGCTGTATATGGGTGTGTGTTCATACATGGGCCATGAGGTGCCTTTAGTGTGTTATGTCGCCCAACTGCTCCACACGGGGCGGCCGGGGCCTGGGGGGGGAACCAGAGAGAGAGACAGATGCTGCCTTTAGTATGCTGCCCAGTTGTCAAACAAATTAAGATGATTTCTTCATGTGATGTGTGGGTCTGTGGGGACAACACGTGTGAGTGTAGGTGTGGCTTGCGTGTTTCTGCTTGCTGCTTGCCCAGAGAACTCGGACACACGGCGGGATTGCCTGACCGCTGAATAGCTGAAATAGTTGGTTTAGATTAGACAGGGCACGACAACAGGCATTGATTCGGACACAAAGAAGAATGTCAGTATCGATAGCGTGCATGGCCTCCGCACAGAAATCCATCAGTGCTAACGGGTTGTCGATAAAGACATGCAAAAGTTAAATGACAAACACTTTAATGCCAACAGTGGAGACAGTCACCACTGCAGAAATCAATGCAAATGTGAGCCAGTTGTCAATGCACAACAGAAAGAACAAACAATACCGCAGGAACAAAAACAAAAAACAAAAAAAAAATGCCCCGGTTCTAAGGAACATGAATAGCTGCTTTTATAATGGTTGTCCCATCGAAGGACTTGTTTAATCCGAGGCCAGAATCACACAGCTTTGCCATCATGCTTCTAGACCAGTGTGCCTTGGTTCTTGGTGGGCAGCAGCTTGCAGATGGCTGCTGTGAACACAGGCCAAAGCCCAACACTGTTTCAGGCTGCTATTTGAATGACTGCTCAGTGTATTAAATCCCTTTGGCTTCTTGTTCCCATGCTGGCAACAAAGTTGCAAGCTTTTTTAGTTGTGAGATGCATACAAACATGTCCACTGATTAAATTGTAAATACACAAGAAACGTGTAATACACAGAGACAAAGAGTTGTCTGTTTGGAAACGTGGCACGCCACACCAGATACAGCAGTTGATAATTCATCCGGGTTTTTTAAGCCCTGAATGGAATGTATTGATTTAGCTGAATCAGTGCCCTTTTTTTAAATCTGGCTTGTGTTGGCCGATATATGGACAGAAACTGAGCAAGAAGCTTCTTTGGTCCACTCAGTTAACTGTTTCGTTATGTGAGAAGTACTGTGGTTTTAGTCTTCTTAAGCCCCTTTCACATTTGCAACAAAAAACCTATGTTTATTTTAGATAAACATACCGTGAATACCCAATAGTTCCATGTCACAGTGAACAGGTGCAGGCTTATCAAAAGGTGTTGATAAACCACAGACTATTCGCACATTAAACTATGGCTGTTGCCAGCTGCTGCGCCCTGTTGGTGTCTGTCTGTGTGTAGTAGGTAGTAGGAATGTGTGTTACTGCAGGTTCACACAGAAATCCATGCCATATTGTAGTTTGAATGTTGTGAGAGCAAGTATCCTCGAAACATCTGTGATGCAATCTATGATGAATATAAGTAAGGAGTTCCACAGGTGGAACTAACAATTTGAAAACTGACGAGTTTGTGTAGAACAAAAGTGGCCAGATTTGTTGCTAGTCATAGATAGGATTTTAAGTTACTAGAAAAGGTCAAAAAGTTGCTAAATCTAGCGTCAAAGTCACTAAACTGTCAACACTGGCAAGTGTTCAGCATAGAAAGAAATTATCAAAAAGGCTGACGTTTTTGTTGCACGTATGAGAGAAGCATTACACATGAAGACATTGAATACTGAATATTGAATATTATGAATTTAATTTATATCTCATTGAATCACTTCTTTTTCCATATTTGTGTGGAGTGTGAATCCATTTTTAGCAGTGTCTTGCTCAAGGACATTTTGAGGCAACTGACAATCAAACCAATCTGCTCAAGCAACTGAGCTATTGTCACCCCAAACTAAAAATCAGTTCAATCCCTTAATTCTGTGAATGAATAAATAGGCACTGGGCTGGGTAGATTTCAGATATCTGTTGTTAACAGCGGGGCACATAGAAAAAATTCTGTGAAAAAGACCTCACTTACTGTGCTTCCGGAAAGTATTCACATGCAGCGCTTCACTTTTTCCACATTTTGTTATGTTGCAGCCTTATTCCAAAATGGATGAAATTATTTTTTTCCCTCAAATTTCTACACACAATACCCCATAATGACAATGTGAAAAGATTTTTTTTTAGATTTTTGCAAATTTATTTAAAACAAAAAACAACACAAAAACTAAGAAGCTTGCCACACCTATCTTTGGGCAGTTTTGCCCATTCCTCTTTGCAGCACCTCTCAACTCCATCAGGTTGGATGTGGAGCATCACTGGACAGCCATTTTCAGATCTCTCCAGAAATGTCCAACCAAATTCAGGTCTGGGCTCTGGCTGGGCCACTCAAGGACATTCACAGAGTTATCCTGAAGCCACTCCTTCTAGTCTCACAGTTCCTACCGCTGAAAACATCCCCACAGCATGATGCTGCCATCACAATGCTTCACTGTAGGGATGGTGCCTGGTTTCCTCCAAACATGATGCCTGGCATTCATGCCAAAGAGTTCAAGCTTTGTCTCATCAGACCAGAGAATTGTGTTTCTCGTGGTCTGAGAGTCCTTCAAGTGCCTTTTGGCAAACTGCAGGTGGGCTGCCATGTGCCTTTTACTAAGGAGTGGCGTCCGTCTGGCCACTCTAACATACAGGCCAGATTGATGGATTGCTGCAGAGATGGTTGTCCTTCTGGAAGGTTCTCCTCTCTCCACAGAGGAATGCTGGAGCTCTGACAGAGTGACCATCAGGTTCTTGGACATTTCCCTGACTAAGGCCCTTCTCCCCCGATCGCTCAGCTCTAGGAAGAGTCCTGGTGGATCTGAACTTCTTCCATTTATGCATGATGGAGGCCACTGTGCTCATTGGGACCTTCAAAGCAGCAGAAATGTTTCTGTACCCTTCCCCAGGTTTGTGCCTCGACACAATCCTGTCTTGGAGGTCTACAGACCATTCCTTTGACTTCATGCTTGGTTTGTGCTCTGACATGCACTGTCAACTGTGGAACCTTATATGTAGACAGGTCTGTGCCTTTCCAAATCATGTCCAATCAACTGAATTTACCCCAAGTGGGCTCCAATTAAGTTGTAGAAACATCTCAAGGATGATCAGTGGAAACAGGATGCACCTGAGCTCAATTTTGAGCTTCATGGTAAAGGGTGTGAATACTTACGTATACGTGACATCCTGCAAATTTTTCATGTGGAATTCTTATGTACAGTTTATTTTTATTTTTAAGAAATTTGCACAAATCTAAAAAAAAAAAAAAAACCTTTTTTCACATTGTCATTATGGGTTATTGTGTGTAGAATTTTGAGGAAAACAATTCATTTAATCCATTTTGGAAAAAAACTGTAACATAACAAATCATGGAAAAAGTGGAGCGCTGTGAATACTTTCCAGATGACCAGTGCACTAAATCACTCCCTGTACACAGGTGCAGTTTGACACATAACTGTAAAAATGGAGCTGCTGGTTATGAATCATAGCAACAAATGTTAAGATGACAAAATATAGTGATGAGGGACAACTCTGCACTGTGAGCTACCTGTGATGCATCCACATATTTTCATCATAGCAGCCAGCTATACATTATACACACTCAGACATGAGGAACATTAGAGCAGGGGTAATGAACATAAAATGATGCTCATGTGGAAGCTCAGTGCTTTATGCGTCTGATGCCTTGTATTGTGTTTAGCAGCGGAGTCACCTTCAGGAAAAGTAATAAAGTGTGCTAGATGCAGAGCGAGATGGATGCAGCAGGATTCCTACCCCAGAAGTCCATATTTTATGGTCAAGTCGCACTATGTACAACATTTAGGGGAAATTTATCACAGTGCAATGAGAAAGAAATTCATCATTGCAATCGCTGCAAAATATGTGTGTGCATCCCTGTTGTGTGTGTGTGTGTGTGTGTATATATATATATATATATATATATATATATATATATATATATATATATATATATATATATGGGTGATTCTTAGACTACGGGCACTTATTATGTCCTTTGATCATATTGTATGAAAAACAGAAAAAAGGGGAAATTTCACACTTTTATAGTTATCTTTACAATGAAAGTGTGTTAAGAAATTTGTTCTAGTAGTCTATTATGACTTTTTCACCTTTTTTCAGCATCATTATATGCAAATATTGCCGTTTTGTGCTTGTCCCACACCCAGACTTTTGATCTTCAATGATAAAAATGAATGGTAAAGAAATGTTTTTTCTAATGTTTAAAATATCTCTGAATAAAATATCAGTAAAATAATCAAAACATAATTGGGGTATTTAATGTCACACAACTGTTGTGATTTTTTTTAAACAAAATGTAGTTGTCCCACACTATTGCCGTAATTTCCACCACAACACTGTAATGTCCCTTTAAACAGTTTGTATGAAAGATTGTTTGGGTAGTTTCTATGGAGATAAACAGTGACATCAGAGCACATGTATATAGCGCCAAATCACAACAAACAGTTGCCCCAAGGCGCTTTATATTGTAAGGCAATGGTGTGGTGGAAATTACATTTACAAGGCCAATAGTGCCCGTAGTTAAAGAATCACCCATATATATATATGTGTATATATGTATATATATGTATATATATATATGTATATATATGTATATATATATATGTATATATGTATATATATGTATATATATATATGTATATATGTATATATATGTATATATATATATGTATATATGTATATATATGTATATATATATATGTATATATATGTATATATATGTATGTATATATATGTATATATATGTATATATATATATGTATATATATATATATATGTGTGTGTGTGTATGCGTGTTACTGGAACTCTTGACAGCCAGTTATTTAAAGCTCAACTGTAATCAGAGAAATCATAGTTTGAAGTTACAGTCAGGGCCGTGTAATATGACAGAAACATGCATCATGATGCATGTTTTTTTGATGCAATTCCATATCATTTGATATTGGGTCTGGGAGCATGCTCTAGAGTTCTGTAAACTCAAACGAGGAATGTCATTTGCATTGTGAGAGAGCATCAGCTATGGCATTTTGGCCACATGGGCCCTTTCCCTGTTGTTGTGTGGGCCGCTGAAGAGGAGGTACTGCTGGCCCACCACCACAAGATGGCGCCCTGCTTGAAGTGCGGGCTTCAAGCACGAGAGGGCGTTGGCTTTGCTGGAGGTGACAGCTGTCAACAATCAACACAAGCTGTCACCCATCATCACCACTACAAAGACCAGACTGCAACTCCACCTCCTCGCCGAGAAATCAACTACCATTCAGGTAATTTCTCTGCTGCCTGACACTTTGTGTGTTTAACCTGAACTTCTATTTGCAGCCGTTTTCCTGGAGTGTTTCCTTATCTGGAGGATTGGCGTTTGGTGTGACAGCGACGGCTTCGCCTCACACCCCAACTCAGATAAGTGGTTGACCAGGAGCTGCACGAGAGTGTGTGATTGGAGGTGGAGGTTTTCCCTCCTTTACTTAAGACAGACTGTGGATTACTGAGTGTGTGAACTCACACTCATCTGGACTGTCTTTGTTCTCTGCCAGCAGTACCGGGTCTGACTGCTGAAGACAGCGGCCACCTGGGGCGCAGGGCTTGGAGGCTCCGGTGTTCTTCAGCTCCGTTGGTGGTGTGGGGATCCAGCTCTTCTCTCTCCAGGCGTCTTCTATCGTCGAGCCTGCCCACACGTCACCTGGTGTATGATTGACAGTCACCATATTGTTATTGTCTGTACGTTGTTGTGCGATTCACAACATTAAATTGTTACTTTTTGGCTTATCCATTGTCCGTTCATTAACGCCCCCTGTTGTGGGTCCGTGTCACGTCACTCTCACAACACCTGTCCTTGATCAAGCACGCAAGTGCCTCACTGTTGAGGACCTCAGTGACTGGAGAAGGCCAAGGACATGGCCACATTTCATCTGGGTGCAGCAGATATATGATTACTTTCATAATCATGGATCCTCCGGTCTCAAGCCCAATGCTCGAGACCAGAGGATCCTCAGTTCAAACCACTGCCAGACCTGAAAATCACTATGGGCTCTTGGGCAAGGTACTTAATGCTTAAGTTGCTCCTGGTGTGTAGTGGGCGCCTTGCATGGCAGCACCTTGATGTGTGTGTGAGGCGTCAGTGTAAAGCACTTTGAGCTTCTGATTCAGATGGAAACATGCTATATAAATGCAGTCCATTTACCATGAACTTTTTCTTTCAAGAGCTGGCTGGGTGGATCTGCTTAGGTGGTTCCCACCCAGGATCCAAAGCAGTTCTGTGGAGTGGTGCATGAAATGAAGTGCAGCAATACCATATGCTCCCAGACCTGACTTGTCTTAATTTATCTGACCTAGTTTAATGTAATATGTTCTTCTTTTTTCGGCTGCTCCTGTTAGGGGTCACCACAGCAGATCATGAGTGTCCAGTACACCCTGTCCTCTGTGTCTTTGTCACACCAATCACCTGCATGTCCTCCCTCAGCACATCCATAAACCTCCTCTTTGGTCTCCTTCTTTTCCTGCCTGGTGGCTCCATCCTCAGCATCCTTCTCCCTATATACCCTATGTCCCTCATCTGCATATGTCTAAGTGGGCACTGTTGTTAAAAAACAAAAAGGTAAAGCATGAAACCAAATTTGTCCATTCCTTGAGCTTTGCGTTACATACCAGACAAACCATTTACACACTGAATCTGTGTGCCATCTGTGTTGAGGTGTGTTGAGGCTTAAGCCTTAACATTAACAACATTATTCTCGTAAAACTAAATTTCTTCACTTCATAGGTAATTAGTATCTGCTTTTGGTTGAATGTTTTTAATTTACTATTGGGATTAGAATTAGGATTTAGTTGAGGATTAAAGGAGAAAAGATGGGAAAACCAGATTCATAGTTCATACATAATTGCGTGTTCCTGTATAGCCTGCTTGGCGACGATGCCCCGGTTTCTCCACATGCAGGGCATAGTCGCCATTCTCAGCCCTCAGCTGGCCTTTGCCATGGTAACGCCAACCACACTCTGTTTACACCCCTCTGAGGCTGGGAAGCATGGGAACCAGAGAGAGAATGTGTGTTTGTGTGTGCGCGAGAGCAAGAAAGAGAGAGAAATCAAAGCAACCAAAATTTGTGGTTTGAGTTCACACTCACACACACACACACACACACACACACACACACACACACACACACACACACACACACACACACACACACACACACACAGATTACCTTCTTTCCACTGAGTCCTCTGGAAGAGTGGCTCTGCTGTGGCTGCCGTCCTTCCCCGTTGGGTTTCTTTGGATCTCACTGTGGAGGCAAGTAGAGTCTCCATTATTATAGCTGCACCAAATCCTGTTAAAACCCACTAATGACTTGGATTACACATTTGCCTTCTCGTCGCACCGGCACCATCCAGCTTCGTCCACGCAGCTTGCCTCGCCCATTACCATCGTACCATCAGTTAAAATTTGAACAAATTCCCTTCAAAGCTCAACACTAAATGAACAAAAACATTTTTTTTTATTTCACTTAAACTTTGACGATTTAACATATTTCCATGATGCATTTCATATGACATCATACTAAAAATTAAGTGAGATATTTCGTGCGTGTTCCTGCAAATTTACACATGCATGCACAATGGATGTTTCGCATTGGACATTTCAAAATGTTTTTGTCACAGAGTTAGAAATAAGAAATAATAATAAGTATCTTGACTTATCAGGTTTTTTTTAGCTCACGTAACCTGTTATCTTACTGTTGATGATGTCATCACAGCCTCTTGGCAGAGGAATGTAGGGGATATGTATGAGTTCAGATGAAAAATAGGTACAATTTTTTTTTTGGACGTCTTACTACTATTTTTTGCGGGGGGAGAATAGGAAGAAAGAGTTTAATTAATGGCTTTCAACCAAAAGAAAAATGTAGATATGTAAAAGTATTTTTGGTAGTCGCCACGTACATGCCAAAGGTATCTTTAGTGTCACAATGCGGAACATATTTGTTAGTTTTTTATGAATGTCACTAATACTATTCCGGGCAGCATGGTGGATTAGTGGTTGGCACTATTGCCTCACAGCAAGAAGGTCGTGGGATTGATTCCCACCTGTGGTCTTTCTGTGTGGAATTTGCATGTTCTCCCCAGGTTTGTGTGGGTTCCCTCCGGGTGCTCTGGCTTCTTCCCACATCCATCCAAAGACATGCAGTTTAGGTGAACTGGAAACTTCAGATTGTCTGTAGGTGTGCATGCGAGTGTGAATGTGTTTGTTTGTCTATAGAGACTTTGCACATGACGTGAAGCACGCATTAGGCGTAGGATTAGCTTTAGTTTGAGGGTTAGAGTAATAATAACTATAGAATCAATGGTTACCAACTGAGAAATAGGTGGAATTACAACAGAATATGTAAACATTTTTGTGTATTGCAATTTTGTGTGTTTTTCCATGAATTTTCATGAGAACATGCTGAACAGTGAGGATTACAAATTTATTGATCTTTACACAAGCTTTCTTTGTAGAGCAAGTAGCTCTGTGGATAAGGAGCTGGCCTGCCAATATGGAGGTCTAAGTTCATATCCCACTACCTGTCTGTGTCCTCGGACAAGACACTTAATATGCATTGTCCCAGCCCACCCATCTCTAAAAAAGGGTACCAGTCTTGTAAAGGTGAGGCATCGTTGTAAAGTGCTTTGAGCATCTGCTGGATGGAGAAAGCACTGTAAAAAGGCAGTCTTTCTAAGAGAAACTCTGGAAATGGCAGCGATTTTCCTGGGTCCTTTTGCTTGAGTGTGTGTGTGTGTGTGTGTGTGTGTGTGTGTGTGTGTGTGTGTGTGTGTGTGTGTGTGTGTGTGTGTGTGTGTGTGTGTGTGTGTGTGTGTGTGTATTACCAGCTCTATGAGCAGCTGCTGGAGACTATCACAACAAAATGCACCAATAAGAAATCCTTTCACTCTGTCATGAAGGGCGTGCCCTACAGGTGAAAGTAAATCTAGAGTCAATGTGATCTATCCAAAACAAAAAACACCCAACTGGAATAGGTGCTCCCAGTCATGCAAATTAATTAGTAGTGATTCAGTGATACCATACTTTATGGTTCTGTGTTGCCTTAACACAGCATCCCAAATTACAGTGTGTGTGGGATTCCAGGTCCCACACCCCACTGATCCACCACACACACACACACACACACACACGCATACATGCATAAGAAAACCTGTAAGGAATCTGGAACACTACAATAAGAGCTTCAACCTTGTAAAAGAACAACCGGTTTCAGCTTGGGGTTGAGTGAACTCTGGCTTCTTGTGTTTCATGCCATCACATCACTGGGGCCCCTTGGATGCCCCCAGCCCAATCAGAGCCTCGGGATCTCCCCTCACAGCCAAAAGGTGCCTGCTGACTGCTCTGATTCCCTCCCATCCACTTTGTGAGGAGGATTTGAACCAGTGAAAGCCAAAACAATGTACAATGGGCCCTCTACTGCCACCTGGGATTCAGTGATTTGGGTACAAGGGGACTGGAATATGGGTAAAGAAGGTGA
The DNA here is from genome assembly GCF_902500255.1 of Thalassophryne amazonica. NCBI lineage: Eukaryota > Metazoa > Chordata > Actinopteri > Batrachoidiformes > Batrachoididae > Thalassophryne > Thalassophryne amazonica. The sequence continues at coordinate 79,320,034 of NC_047107.1, forward strand.
TGAGAGAGGGGGAAGATGAGCAGTGGCTCAGAGGGCTAGTGGATAGAGGTGCGGAGTGCATGCTAATCACGTTCCTGTCTTTCTTGATAACTGAGTGCGAGATGGTTTGACAAAGGCCCAGTAGATGGACCAAGCTGTTCCGCGGTCACCCCAGAAGAAACGAGCTGTTATGAAAACGACATTCTTCCACACAAAGACTCTGTGTTCTTGCGGCCATGCATGGCTACATGTCTGACGGAGCGCCTCTATTTCACTCAACTGCACTCAGTTATAAACTCTTGCTCACCCTCACTTTCTCTCTTTCTGTACCCGCTCTTTCACAGTGCCCCCATATTTTTGTCGGAGAGGATATTTGCATACCTTCCATCCTACTCACACAGTTTGTTGGTGAATTTTCGGGAAATGCGAAGCCCACTCCGAATGATTCACTTTGACAATCAATGTTTTGCGCTCATTGGTTGTCAAAGGCTTCTGTTATTTTCTTTTCTACAAAATCTCATGGTGTGTTTCATATTTCATCATCAACTTCAGATCCCCCGCGGCTCTCATGTTGTGTTTTGTGGAACAACACTGTGCCACCCAGTGATACATTTCAGATCTTGTTTTACAGTCAGGAGGAAGATACGGCTGGAAAAATAAGACTCCATGCAGCAGAATACAATGATATGAGTTTTAGTACACGGGCTCACCTGTATGTAGCTTTGAGCTACGGACCATGAAATCAGTGAGAGTGATTTTAAACAAACAGATAGGACAACTTAATCCAGCAGGAATAACAGGCTGAAAAGTGGAGACGTTGGTTCTCTTGATTCCAGACCAGCAGCAGCTTGAAAACATTTTTATATGACTTTGATGATATACTGTGACATTAAAGCTACACTATGTAGGATTTAGGGGTGTTTCCTCACATAGCTAGAATATGGCGGGCATATCCACCTGTTCATTGATGTTTATATTACATCTGAGTGGATCCTGTCATTTGATTGGTGCTTTGTATGTCACATGACATGGATTATTCGTCCCATTTGTATGGATATGGATTGTGTTGCATTTAGTGTGCAATTTGGGTCTATTTAATGTGCAACTTTGGTTCCATATGTTTGGTACCATTGCATGGTGTGACTACTGCCCACTCGTGGGGGTGGCATTTAGCTAAACACGGCAGAGGTTTTTTTTGCTGACGGATGACGATTTGAAGGAGCTAATTGACGGTGTTAATTCTTCTAAAACACACACACACACACACACACAAACCAAATCCACTAAGCTGTAAGCCATCTGGAGGCATGAAGAGCTGTTAGGATGACATTAGGATGAAAACCCGGACTAATTTCTGACACAATTCTTCGCTGGACTGAGAAAGTACACAGTCTTTTTTTTTTTTTTTTTTTTTTTGGAAATATCACGGAATATCTGTTTTTCCAAGTTGACTGAGAACAATTTTCCTATTTAAAGTTCGTGTTGGACTGTTGATGTCAAAGCACCACACCAAAATTTAAGTCCCTTTTCTTTTGTTTATAAATTAATATAATATCAAATGACAAGGATCTATTTTAGCCTTTATATGAAACAAATAATGAATGTTTTTATGTTCTTTCAATGGGACGAGTATTTAATTTGGTGAAAGATGGAATGTTCCATTCAGCAAGGCATGAAATTCATTCAGTGAAATATTCATACCATTGAACTCATAAACATTCATTATTTGTATAATAATTACCTACAACAGTGAACAGAATGAGCTCTTCATATCCACACCGACTGGGCCCCCTCATGAAGGCTTTCATGTTGATACAGGAGCCCAGAAGGGACATACTTACTCCATCTTTTGCATTTTGTAGCAACACTAGAACACTGAAGAGAAGAAAGAGGAATCAGTAGTTGCTCCCCTATGCATTGTTGACTAGTTTCTAGCACAGGCTAACAAGCTTGAGAACCCTGATTTTTGTGAAACAGAGGATTATACATATATGTTTATTGCAAGACAAAGAAAGAGAGCATGAATCCCTGTCGATAAAGAAAAAAGTCAAGATGACATGCTATCTGCAAACTCACCACTAGATGACACAAAATCCTACATACTGTAGCTTTAAGACTCACAAAGTCAGTTGGAGGTCACAGTGAGGAAAAAGAAAGAATTAAGTGACATTGTGTATGCATCGGTAAAGATGTCTGCCTCCACTTGTTTTACTCTTTATAAGTTATTTATAAACTATTCTTGAAGGGCCCAACCTCACTTTAAAAGGAATGTCTCTGGAGCAGACCATGCAATATGCAAATTTAGCAGAACAACACATACTGCACCTAGTTTTTTGTGTTTGTAAATAATGTTTGAAATGAAATGTCAATTTGTACATCTACAAAATGCATAAATAGTTTCTATTCTAATGTGTTTGTTTGTCTATATGTGGCCTTGCGACAGACTGGCGTCCTGTTCAGGTTGTACCCCACCCTTTGACTGCTGGGATAGGCTACAGCCCTCACTGGGAGTAAGTGGGTATAGAAAAGAGTGGAGATTCTATTCCTGGAAAGTAAACAATGCCTCTACTAATACCTGTTTTTGGACTCACAGTGAGCTGTTCGGTGTAATAAGAAACGGGGTGATCCACAGTAAAACTGAGTGTTGTGGTGACTTTTAACCACATCAGAACAGCATTTACACATGTCAGTTGTTTAGTCTGAGCTACTCTCATCAGCCAAAATATAAACCATTTTGAAATCTGACATCCGCTTTAGGCCACTGGGCAACAGAAAAGTTGTCAAACGTGCGTGACAGTCAGCCTCCTGATCTGTTTCTCAATGTAACGGCTGAGCAGCTACAAAAAAGCTTCGCCTTTTAACATCTTACCTGATGCACCACTCCAGATGTGTGTTGATCTACTAATTAGTCTACATCACATTAGCACAATTAAATGGAAGAGTATTTTTTATTTGTTTGCTTACATTTGAGTGTAAACAAATCAGACTGAAGGATTTTGTAGATATGAACCATAAGAGTAGATCATTAGTGTGGGCACAGTTCACATTTTATGGCACTATTAAAATACATGTAACACCAAAACAAATAAAACTGTGATGTTTGTGACAGTGACTAAATTATAGTAAGAGAGAAAACCAACATTCTTGTAGCTACAGTTAAGCTAAAAGGAAGCATTAAAGCCTAATTTTATTGATTGTATTAATAATGAAAGCATTATTTTGAAATATAGTTAGTGGCTAGCAGGACCCTATAATTAGCAGCAAGACTTTGCAAGCAACTTGATACTCCTGTCTGTTTTTATATCATGTTATGGTCATTTTGCATGTTAAATGATCCCAACACCGCCCAAAATAGGAGCTTCAGTGGTTCTCGCCTGTACCTATCAGATTTCTAAATTTCAGAGTTGAATATGCAATACTTTTTAAGGTGTTACTTCCAGAAACTTTGCAAACAGCAAAGAATGATCAGGTCAGGTCTGGGAGTCGCTGTGTTCCCCATGCAGTGGAATCACCATGGGTCCTGATTAACAACTACCCTATTAAATGAATGGTCCACCCTAACCTCCCAGCAGAAACCATAGCTCTTCTGCAGCCAGGTGATTCATCTGTGTCCACTTGGTCTTTTGCAGTTACCAGGGTCCTCAACACTGTGGCAAATGGATCGTGCACATGTACATGTCACGTGTTCTCTCATAATGCAAGTAGTACACTGCAAAAACTGAGTTCTAAGAAAGTAAAAAAAAAAAAAACTTGTTTAAAGAAAATTTGACTTAATTTTTGTCTAAATAGAAAAATAATCTTGTCAAGCATTTTTTTTTTACTTAAGAAAAATGTGTTATTTTGAGAAAATGTAGTTTTTTTTACAGCTAATAACAAGCTATATTCAACCAGTAACAAGGAAAGGCAATGGATTTCAAATCATCCATTTCCTTATTTTAAGACATAGGCTAATCTTGAAACAACAATTCAGTCTAGTTTTAAGGCACATTTTGATTAGTCAGTGCCTCGACATTTTGCTAGTTTGGAGAATTCTAACCAAGTAAATTTTTCTTACCCCATTGGCACATTTTTTTGCTTAATACAGGACAATTTGGCTAGATTTTGGATTATTTGGCTAATTCTGAGAGGAACAGTTTTTGCAGTGTACACCTTATCTGAGTGTCCCTAATTAAGCATTCAACCTTTCTTTTGATACAAAGTCATACAAGCAGTACCCAAGGATTCTTTGGAGACGCCTTGTAGCACAGACCGCCAATCATGACGTTAGGCCGCTGGTTGCTTTCCAGGTCTCACAACCATACAGTAAGACTTGAAACACTAGTACTTGAAGAAGACTTGGACATTTATTCTTTTGCAAAACACTGGCATTGTCAAACACCTCTGTTCAGCATCATCATGGGTTCATAAGCTCTTCCCAGATTTTTTCAACCTCATATGCCAAGCTCTCAAGAAGAATGCCACTGCTGTGATAAAAATGTTTTTTCTAATGTTCACATTTGCACAGTCAGAGTTCCATGTACAAAATGATTCATTTCAAAATAGTGTGAGACAGCAAAAGTGTTGGTTGAGAATCCCTGTGAACTAAGTGGCACAATATTTTTATTCCATCATCGACTGACCAGCTGCGATGATCAACAGCTGTACATATGTTTCCTGTAACCCGTCTGTTACTCACATGTATGGTTTGTAATAAAAAAATACAACCGAGTCAAGTTGATGACATGGCTAATGCTACTAACGTTTCGCAACCCCCAAATGAATCAAAAATTGTTCCTGCAGTTTTTGCGTAATCCTGCTGAAAGACCACCAAATAAACCTCCTTGGAGGAGGCAACAACAGCGTGATTGCTGATATTCCTCTGCTGTGGTCCTTTGAGGTTCGTCTAGTTCTTTATTTCTCACTGATGAGTGCGATATGAGTCAGAACCAGGTGGATATGTGTTTATTATGATAAACGTTGAGGTGCAGTGATGATGAGGGGGAAGGTCATGTGTGTATATTTATGTGAACATGTTAGAAATTGGGAGGGGGGTCGGTCTGCTTGCAAGTGTATGTTTGGAAAGCTGCTGTTGACACAGACACAACCGCTCCATTGTCCTCCTTCATCTCTGGTCAGGATGTTTGAATGACGTCTCATCGCTTGACTCACTTTAATCTCTGCTGGAACTAAAGCCCTGCGGCTAGAAAGCCTCTGCCCTCAAGAACGCTGTCAGTGCAAGCTGGACAAGAGAGGCACAAGACAGGGAGCGCTGCTGTCGAAAATTATGGAGCAGTCAATTACAGATTACACATGGACGGGTTTAAAACTCCTGTCATTAAAATAACCCATGGGATACACCAAATCCATAAAGTAATCCTCTGATTTAATGGTTTTGGATTTAGTTTTGTCTTTTTAATATAAACTTTAAAATTGGAAGATAGTGTATAAATTAAATGAATCAAGTGACTACCTTTCATAGAAGCAGTTGAACATCAATGTCAATGCAAAATGTACAAAATATGGAATGATTTCAGTGCAACAGCATTTAAATACGTCGATAAACCTGTCACGATGTAGCCACAGCTTACCCATCATAGGGAAAAAAAGGCTAAATGATCTGGATTTATATTGCGCTTTTCCATCTGCATCAGAAGTTCAAAGCTCTTTACAGTTATGCCTCACATTCACCCATTCACACAGACACAGTGATGTCAGTGTGCTGCCATGCAAGGCGCTCACTACACAAAGGGAGCAACTAGGGGATTAAAGCCCCTTTCACATCAGGCTTGCATACAGTTGCATTGTGATGCGTATGGAGTATGCTGGAAAATTGCGCAGGTTTGGTGTAGTCCCTGTGTAGGCTGTTATGTGTGCATTCATAGTCTTGCTTTCAGTTGTTTAGTGTCACATATGTGGCCCTCGCCACTATTTTTCTACCTCTTTTTCTGTCCACTTTTTTTTTACATTATGGAAATGTGCTCCGTTCTCAAAACGATACATGGACGGCACTCACGTTTCCAGACATACAGCGGAAGACACGCTGCTGCCTCGTCATGGCAGGAAGAGAGAGAGAGAAGAGGAGAGGAGAAGTTGGTTCCATGATGCTACAGACTGACACAGATGGATTTGATACATTGGAAAAAGTCAGAAGACATTATTTCCAGGAGTTAATGGACATTATTAACGTGCCACAATCGTGAGAGAACTTAAGAAGATGAAAGTGCGCGTATCTGCAGCCAGCAATCGCGTGCTCGTTCTGTGCATGAGGAGTGGACGGTGGACATGTCGCTGGCCATCCATCCATGAGCAGTTAACCTAGATGTGGAAATGTCCTCTTGCTGGTGATCGGTCTGTGAGCAGGAGTTAATGGACTTTATTAATGTACCACAATCTTGAGAGAACTGGAGGAGGTGAAAGCAAAGCACAGCTGCATCTGGCCATCGTGCATGTGATCTGTCCATGAAAAGTGAATGGTGGACATGTCCTCTTGCTGTCGATCTATCCATGAGGAGTGGATGTGGACATGTCCTCTGAACGTGGAAGCTTGTCTCGCCTCTTCTTCTTCTGTGGTTTTGAAGCTTCACTGCCAGCAAAGTCTAGTGGGATGAATAAAATCTATCAATCCAGGTATGTATTAATAAAAGGATTTTTTTCCCTGGCGTATAGAATTGCGGAGGCTTGGTGTACAGTAGCACAGTGTTGCGTAGATTCACATACAGTTGTGGAGTGTTGTGTAGACTTGCTTAAAAACTGCATACTTTCTGCATACAGTGCTCTGTGCCAAAAAAATTAAACAGGTTTAACTTTTTGCGTCCACGTCATGTAGCCCTCAGAATACTGCTGCGTAGGGGAGCAAAAACTCGGCGTAGAGCTGCTTAACTCAGCATAGTCAGTACGCTACAATACACAACTCCACGTAGGCCCTGGTGTGAAAGAGACTTAGGGACCTTGTCCAAGGGTCCTTAGTGATTTTTCTGGTCTGGCTCGGTTTTGAACTGGGGATTGTCTGGTCTGAAGCCCAACACTTAGCCACAAGACCATCACCTCCCCAAAATCTCAGACAACAACAAATAAATTCAATGATGCAAATGAAATGGCAAAGGATGATTTATGAGTGAGAAACACTGCTCCAGGCTGCACGTGAAGAAAAAAGAATATCTGTTGTCAAAGGATCCTGTTTCTGGGTGGTTTCAGGTGGCCCTCCATGAAAGCATCTTGCTGGTTATTGTTTTTTTGTTTTTGTTTTGTTTTTTTGCACATGCATCACCAAGAGAAGATGGACCTTAGTTGTCATTGCATATGATATGAATGAAATGAAATGTTCCCACTGCATTTAACCCGTCCTACTTATAGTCAGACTCAATCCAACCACTAGGAGGAGCGAGCCACAGGGACCAAATCCAGATCTGGAGATGCTGCCTTGGTCACCGTCGGAGAAAGGAGCATGAACCTAATATGCATATTTTTTGATGGTGGGAGGAAACTGCAGTGCCTAGACAAAACCCACATAGACACAAACTATGTGCAAACTCCACACAGGTGGAATCCAACCCTAGACTTTCTTGCTGTGAGACAAGAGTCCTGACCAGTCATCCACCTTGCTCATGACTCATAAATATATTTTCATGAAACTGCTAAGCCACTGACAAGATGTGCCTATACATTGTCACAATGAGTGTTGACATGTTGAGATGGTGTAAAATTTTTGTAAAAAAAAACACATTTAGAATGCCCATGTTATGATAAAATTACAGTTTAGAGCCACTGGGGTCAGTATCCAACTAAAATGGAAAACCCCACTTCAACAATCACATGCTCTTTTTGTGTTCAGTTATTTTTCTTTTTCATTCCACTAAACACATTTACATTTCTAATGACGTGGCCTTTTTAAACAGCATTAATATGGTCTATAACAGATTTCCAGTGCCATTCCTACAATTAAACCGCTTGTAATTCTAGTTAACATCTAGTCATCATCTAGTCATCATCAACATCTAGTTAACATCTCGTTAAACATCAGTTAACTGGATATGTGCAATGTTAGTGCTACCAGAGTCTTAATGAAAAACAGTTTGCAGGGGAGTTTGTGGTTTTAGCCTGAAATGCTCGACTGTATGTCAAGGCAGACTGCACAGTGACAGTGAGCATCTGGATTTCACTTCACGAAGGGAACTTGGATGTTAGAAGGGTACAGGATGCAAAGTGGATTTCCTTTCCTTCTTTCCAGTTATATATGGCTGCATATTAAAAATCATTATTTTAATCTAAGCAGACTCATGAAACGGCAAAGTATTGGAAAGCAAAGCTACGCTTTGACAGTTTTGACAGTGCTTACATTTTGCCCGTGACCTCATTGGAAAGTGTCCCCCTCGCCGCGAGAAGGCAGTGCCGTTTTCTTAATGTTGATCGCTCTTCAAGATTAATCACTCAGTTTAAGCATCACGGCTGATAATGTACAGTGGACTGGCTTTTATCCCGTCAGGAGGTGGCGGTGGTCCCAGGGAAAGTGATATAAATGGATTCATTTCAAGACGCCTGTTCCTCCAAAGACTTTATTAGATTTAGTTAATGAGAGAGCACGGCCGGCTGGCTGGCTGAGCGCAGGTTGGGGAGCGAGAATGTAATTAAGGTGCGAGTCTGACGATGCCACCGTTACACAGTTTGATTAAAAACACCTTCTACAGCTAATCTCCAACAAACGAAAGGGGGTACATCGTTTGGCATGGCCAACTTTGTGTCTCTCCATCCGGCCTAAATGACATTTTAACCGTTGTTTTCTTCTTCTCATCCACACCTTCTACCCTTCCTGTGTGCAGCCTGTTTCTTTACAGTGAGCAGACTTAGTAGACGTCTGGTCAGCCAGCCGTTCTATGTGTGTGACACACTTAACCTTCGCAGTTTTTATGACTTCCACATGTTACGTGGGGGGCCCGCGAGGCCGGACCGTGTAATACAGGAGAAGCTCGTATATTTTCATGCCGGCACACATACAGACACACGTATGTGTGCCGTTCTTGTCTGAGCTATAATGAGTGTTAGTATAGATTTCCTGTGGCACAAACACTCGTTTTAATTGACCTGAACAGCTCGCAATGACTTGGCACCTCCTGTCTCAACCGGCCCCTCCTTCCACCCCCCTCCCAAAAAAAAAAATCTTTCTGTAGGACAAAGAAGCTTTTGTAGCAGGCTGACGCCGCAGCGCTCTGAACCTTTGTTGACTGTTTCTGTCTGACAGAGCAAATAACTCTGGCCCCCTTTTGTTTATTGTCGTTTATATTTTTTTTTAAGTTGAGAACAAGTTTACACAAAAGCCTGTTTTCTGACCATGTTTGCTGCCTGCGGGGGGAAAACACAAGAAGAAGGAAAGAAATGGGTTTATTGTTGTTGAATTTTTGACTGTCTGACTGGTTGCCTGACCTCTTATCTCTCTCTCTCTCTCTCTCTCTCTCTCTCTCTCTCTCTCTCTCTCTCTCTCTCTCTCTCTCTCTCTCTCTTTCTGCTACATGTATTCTGTCAATGTCTCTTGCTCTCCCTTTCTCCTGCACAGGGATCACATATACACGGTGGACACGGACACTGCCAATGGTGACGAGATCTTTTTCAGTAAGGTGAGTGAGACGTCCGTCTCTCCGAGGACGCCTTGTTCTCAATGGGCACGCTGACATCACCCATATACGAGTGTCGCTGTGCACGTGCAACATTCATTCAAATCCCCTGCTCTGACTGCTCTCAGTGGCTGAGGCCAGCAGGAGAGAACCGGGCCTGCCATGGTGACCCCGTTAAGCAGATTATCCAATCAATCAGCTCGTGAAACACTTACGTCATCTACGCTCATCACAGTGGCAGTGGAAGGTCCGACGGATGTGTAAGACAGGCAGAAAGGAAGGGAGGGGCTAGAGGAGAAAAATGAAATGGCCAAGCATGAGAGAAGATGGGAGGTTCAAGAAAGATAAGTGCAGAAGTGAAGGAGACTCTCGTACATCCTCAGATTATTCAAAAAGGTCTATTTTCACAGGCGCTCCATTATAATAACCAACAATCCATATTTCATCCCTTCCACTCCTCACTGACATCACTTGCCCTACACATAATGCATGCAAACAGAATTCAAACAAGGCTCTTCTCATGTGTACAACAACCAGCCTTCTCTCCACCTCGCGCACTTCAATGTCAAAGCCCGCCAAGCGGGTCTTAATGAGCGCAGGCGGCACATGAAAGGCTTGTGGGAAACGTGCAGATTGATTGTTGACTGGAGGTCTTTAAACAGTGGCCGAGCTGCAAACATGTTGTACATCAGCACTGAGCAGTGAGCAGTCTGTAGCAGCCGCTCGGCAGTGACCTCCGGGCGGCACACAGGGCCACGGACGGAGTGCCACATACAGCTTAGCATCGAAAAAGTGTGTATGATTGTTTGGAGCTGACTGATTGGTTCAGTCTGACCTGCAGGTCATAATTGTGTGTGTGTGTGTGTGTGTATCACAACACAGAAACGAGCTCTTAGCTCCGAGGCAGGATCTGTCCTTGGACAGAATCCGGTCTGATCCAGGGTCAGTATCCAATTTCCTCTTCTTGAGCAGAGAATTAGAATTTCAAGTAGGAAATGTGATCACCAATCAGCACTTAGAATAAAGTTCACCTCAGAGCAGGTGCGTCAGTGTGAGAATCAATGACAAGATAAGAAACCAAGATGACAATTATTGATCTTAGTATGAATTCTAACACTCACTCCTCCTTTTCTTTTTTGTCTCTCCGTTGCTTCCATCTGTTTTCTGTAGAAAATGACATGGAAGTCCAGGCAGGCAGACGTGGACACCTGCCGAATGAAAGGAAAGCACAAGGTGAGAACGATGCTTTAGTCCAAACTTTACTTATAGACGAGTACCATTCTGTTGCCTTACATTATACAATGCATGTGAGCTGTAACACGTGTAATTACTCCCATTCTCTGTCTCCTGCTCACATACACGCAGCTCTGCAGGTGCAGTAACACACTGCCTACAGTTCTTATAACCTCCCACTGTCAAAATTTATAGAGCAAGTCTGTGAGAATCCACACATCGAATTGCAGAACAACTCTGTTTTTTTCTGCTTTTACTCTCTTTTCTGGTGTTTCATTGTTGATCCACACAAAATGCTGCATGCCACATTAAAATCTGGCATCAGTACATTTTGATTAGGGGTGTCGGAAAAAAACGATTCACGTCCGAATCACGATTCTTATTTATTACGATTCTGAATTGATCCAAAATGTCCAAGAATTGATTTTTTAAAAGCATTTTTTAAACATAATCTTGCTTACTTGCTGCATGTACTGTTTGTCAGGCAACGGCTTCCGTACTACAGCGTCCCTGCAAGGAGGGGGTGGTCCGGCGTGCTTCAAACAATCGTGCGCTGCAGAGTTCAGTGGCTGTAGCTTAACATGGTGGACGAAGAGCTAATTCAGCCAGCACCGTCTTTGCTGAAGGCAAATGTTTGGGCGCATTTTGGATTTTATTATTTGCTGAGTAAGAAGGAGCTTGACATGACTTATGTAGTGTGCAGAATCTGCAAAATGAAAGTCAAGTACTTCGGAAACACTTCAAATCCGCAGGCCCACATGCTACGCTATGACCTGGAGCTAAAAGAGCGGAGCAGCGGTCTCTGCCGACTACTGACCAGTGCTTCGCTAAACTGCCAGCCAACTCCGAACGAGCAAAGCAGATAAGTAAATTTACATCTAGAATCACTTAATTAACCTTGTAAAGCTACATTTTCTTAAACATAAACATTTTTTAAGTAATATAACTATTTCTCAGAGCTCTTTGAATCGAAAATCGATTCTGAATCGAATCGTCACCCCAAGAATCGGAATCGAATTGAATCGTGAGTTGTACGATTCACATCCCTAATTTTGATGTGCTTTGGTGGGATGACACAATAGTTCATGATTACACACATGATGTTTGCTACATGGGCCTCTCACTTGTCTGTACAGCTGTACATTAAAGAAAAGTACAAGCAGTTAGGGTGGAAATATGCTTGCTTTATAATCATGTGTTCACATAAGCAACTGGCTGCAGTATGGACAAAATTGCACGCACACGAGCCTCAGTATTACATGTGGTACTGGAGGATTCCACCAGAGGGCACCTGGGTACTCAGACTGTGTTGAACCTCTGTTTTCATATCGAGTTCTAAAATTTTGCTGATCTCTTGTGAGCTTAGCTAACAAGCACATTTGTGAACTGTAATGGCAATGAATGACATGTCATGTAGATGGGTCACTATAGTGAGTCATTGTGGACTTGCTCACACTACTTGGCTTTCCACTGTTATTTTGTTGTTACTGATCACCCCAGTACTGCTCTCACTGTTCATGGTATATACTATATTTTCTGGAGTGCACATTTTTTTCTATAAATGAAACGTACTTTGAAACACGGCACCCTGGGGGTGAGTTTAACAACAGACCAGGACTCAGTATTGCACAGGTGCACACCACAGCCTGTGCTGTGACTTAACATAAGGATTCCAAATTCCAAAATTCTTAAATTCCAGAAATAAGCAAGATGGACAAATAAACATATTGGATGTTATTTGACACAATTTGGACACAACACATCATCCAATGAACTCAAAACATTATTATTATACTTTTTGTTATTAATAACAAACGTGATTTTATTTGGTATATAGGTTGCACTTGAGTATACGTTGCAGAACCACCCAAAACAGTTCTAAAAAATGCTTTTGGAAATACATATAATATACATAATAATAATAATAATACATAATATATATACTGTATATTATTATAGTTATTTGTATTAATGTATTCTTTTCTGAGGATGTGCACAACAGATGCAAATGACAGATGCAAAATACGCAAGATAACCATCATGCATGTAAATGTTAAATTGTAAAAAGCAAGTACATTTCCACCCTTAGATTTAAAAATCACACGTTGATTCCGCTGGAACAAATCAAAACCAGAATCCAACCATGGATTCCTTTCTCTCTGCTTTCTCTTTTTTTCTACCCCTCTACACTTCCCGAAGGACGAGTGTCACAATTTCATCAAAGTCCTCCTGCAGCAAAATGATGACACCTTGTTCGTCTGTGGAACAAATGCTTTCAATCCATCTTGCAGAACCTACAAGGTGAGCGATGTACAGACAGCACAGATATAATGCTGACAAACTCCTCTTTGATGCTCTTTGCCCTGCTTTTGACCTCGAGTGATGAGATTTGTCACGCATACACATGCAGTTTCTTTCTCTCTCTCTCTCTCTCTCTCTCTCTCTCTCTCTCTCTCTCTCTCTCTCTCTCTCTCTCTCTCTCATGCACACACACACACACACACACACACACAAGGATATTTTTCACCTTAGCATTGTGTGTGTTGAGGGGTGAGCTGTCAAGTGATGGACATAGATGGATGAGTTTCAAAACTTAGCAGGGGCTCCTCCTCTGTCTTCATGTCCAGGTGTGCTTTCACATGCTTGATTGACAAGCAGAGAAACCTTAACTACCTACCTACACTATCAACAGACACACTGTCTCCCTCTGTCTCTCTCTCTCACACACACACACACACACACACACACACACACACACACACACACACACACACACACACACACACACACACACACACACACACACACACACACACACACACACACACACAAACAGGCTCCTGAAATCTGATTCAGCCTAAACAAAGATCCTGCCTGGTCTTATCCATACGGGTGTGTCTGGAATGGTTTCAAGATTCCTTCAGAAAAAGCAAAAACCATCTTGTTAAGCTGACTTCGAGTCAACAAGGACTGCTGGCTGATGTTAAGACAGAGTCAATGGACAAACAAAGAGAGACAGCAAACAAAGATTGATACTGAGAGAAAATAGTGCCAGTCTGTCAAATAGAAAAGAAAAATGACAAATCTTAAAGTTGAGTTTTTTAAAAGACCTCAAGAAAAGACTCAAATCTTCTGGAGCAACTCATCTGATCTCTGTTCCCAGATCAAACTCCTTCAAAAAGTAATTTTATTTTGTGAGTAAACCTGTGAGCAATTGCAACAGCAAAAGTTATGTCTTGTATGCCTTTTCAGAGGGTGGATATAGGCTGTATTAAAATGATGGATATATGTAGCAAAAAATACACAGTAGACACTGAGGTGATGTAACATTAAAAACATTTATTTTTAGGTTTAGAGTAAAAAAACACAACTGCTATTTGTTTCTGTGTCTGTTGCTTTTATTTCCATTCTCACCTTGTCATGTGTATCCTGGTAGGACATGGCTTATAACTCACAAACTATAGTGTGTACAGAAAGTATTCACAGCGTTTCACTTTTTCCACATTTTATTGTTACAGCCTTATTCCAAAATGGATGAAATTCTTTTTTCCCCTCAAAATTCTACACACAATACCCCATAATGACAATGTGAAAAAGGGCTTTTTGTTTTATTTTGTTTACTTTTGCAGATTTATTAAAAATAAAAAACTAAGCAATCACATGAACATAAGAATTCACAGCCTTTGCCATGAAGCTCAAAACTAAGCTCAGGTGCATCCTGTTTCTACTGATCATCCTTGAGATGTTTCTACAGCTTAATTGGAGTCCACCTGGGGTAAATTCAGTTGATTGGACATGATTTGGAAAGACATACACCTGTCTACATACAGTTGTATGTAAAAGTTTGGGCACCCCTGATGATTTTCATGACTTTTGTTTATAAATCGTTGGTTGTTTGGACCAGCAATTTCAGTTAAATATAACATATAGCAGACAAACACAGTATATTTGAGAAGTGAAATGACGTTTATAGGATTTACAGAAAGTGTGCAATAATTCTTTAAACAAAATTAGGCAGGTGCATAAATTTGGGCACGCCAACAGAAAAAATACATTAATATTTAGTATTTTGACAATGTTTAACAGGAAACCTCATGCTTGTTTCACAGTTAAAAGTACATAAGGCAAAATTTTGCACACTCTGGCCACTTTAAAGAATGGTTTATTTGGATTATTATTCATTTGTTTTGGTTTATTTGGATATTTCTGCCCTGATTCACATGTGCACTCTTTGTGAATACATAGTGAAGGAACAAGATGCAGTTCAGCAGATTTGGTTTAGTTGTAGTTCAACCCGTTCCATGGTGTGGTAAATGCAGCAGCGACGGTGCCAGCGCATGTTCCCAGACGTGACTTATTTATTGTGACTTCTAACTCCTTGTATTAATTCCTTTTGTTTATACTGCATTATGTTTTCCTACTTGGTTCAGGTCATCACTATCTCCTGCTTTCACCCAAAGCCACTTTCAGACACTTTCACTTTCTTTGGTGAAAGAATAAATCTCTGACAGAAGAATGTTAATCACTTCATTCACATGAACAATTAGTTCTTCAGTATTTGTTCACTCACTGTTGACACATCAGTAGTGATAGTGAATAAATCAAGAAATAAGACAAAGATCAGAAGTTATAAAGAGATGAGTAGAACAAATAAAAAAGCACACAGTCTATAGTGAAATCGTTGTTGAAAATGTGTTTACTGTGTGAAAATAGTCTAGTATCAAAGAAAGATTTGAAATAGAAATTTTTCATCAGCACTGTGACCTAATCTTGCAGTCAGTCTGCTCTGTGTGAGCCTGATCCCACCAGTTCTCAGAGGCTAAGCAGAGTGGGTCTGTTAGTACTTGGATGAGAGACATCTTTGGAAGACCAGGGACTGTGTGTGTGTTTCTTCAGGTAAAACTGGAGTTGCGTCAGGAAGGGCATCCGGTAATACTTGTGCCAAATCCCAATGCAGATTTGTACGTGATCCGCTGTGCTGACCCTGAACAAACACGAGTAGCCAAAAGGCAAAGAACATCATCTGTGAACTAATCTTACTGTGTGGGATTCACATGAAGTAGTTTTCTTACTTGTCAAACCTGATGTACTTTTTCTGTTTTGTATCACTGATGTTGGAATATATACTCAACAAAAATATAAACGCAACACTTTTGGTTTTGCTCCCATTTTGTATGAGATGAACTCAAAGATCTAAAACTTTTTCCACATACACAATATCACCATTTCCCTCAAATATTGTTCACAAACCAGTCTAAATCTGTGATAGTGAGCACTTCTCCTTTGCTGAGATAATCCATCCCACCTCACAGGTGTGCCATATCAAGATGCTGATTAGACACCATGATTAGTGCACAGGTGTGCCTTAGACTGTCCACAATAAAAGGCCACTCTGAAAGGTGCAGTTTTGTTTTATTGGGGGGGGATACTAGTCAGTATCTGGTGTGACCACCATTTGCCTCATGCAGTGTGCAACACATCTCCTTCACATCATCCGTGAAGAGAACACCTCTCCAACATGCCAAACACCAGCAAATGTGAGCATTTGCCCACTCAAGTCGGTTACGACTCGAACTGGAGCCAGGTCGAGACCTCGATGAGGACGACGAGCATGCAGATGAGCTTCCCTGTGACAGTTTGTGCAGAAATTCTTTGGTTATGCAAACTGATTGTTTCAGCAGCTGTCCGAGTGGTTGGTCTCAGACGATCTTGGAGGTGAACATGCTGGATGTGGAGGTCCTGGGCTGGTGTGGTTACACGTGGTCTGCGGTTGTGAGGCTGGTTGCATGTACTGCCAAATTCTCTGAAACACCTTTGGAGACGGCTTATGGTAGAGAAATGAACATTCAATACACGAGCAACAGCTCTGGTTGACATTCCTGCTGTCAGCATGCAAATTGCACGCTCCCTCAAATCTTGCGACATCTGTGGCATTGTGCTGTGTGATAAAACTGCACCTTTCAGAGTGGCCTTTTATTGTGGGCAGTCTAAGGCACACCTGTGCATTAATCATGGTGTCTAATCAGCATCTTGATATGGCACACCTGTGAGGTGGGATGGATTATCTCAGCAAAGGAGAAGTGCTCACTATCACAGATTTAGACTGGTTTGTGAACAATATTTGAGGGAAATGGTGATATTGTGTATGTGGAAAAAGTTTTAGATCTTTGAGTTCATCTCATACAAAATGGGAGCAAAACCAAAAGTGTGGCGTTTATATTTTTGTTGAGTATTTGGGATTCAGGCTGTTACAGAATCTACATGATGAAGATGTCACATTGGCCTCTGGGAAACTGTGATGATACTTTGCTGTTTTGTGTCATTTTAAAGACTAAACTATTGATTTTGAAAAACGATCGACATATCAGTAAACAAGAGCAAACAGACATCCGCTAATCCGGATCCAGATCACCTCCGAAATTCAGTGGAGCCTTCCATGCCCTAATATTTATCTGTGGTGCAAATTTGGTGAGAATCCGTGAAGTAGTTTTGATGTAATCCTTCCAGCCTATACAAAGTGAAATCCTGAGCCTGAATTCTTGTCCAGATCCAGATCACCTCCAAATTTCAGTAGTCTTCAGTAACCTAATATCTATCTGGGGTGAAAACTTTGTCAAAATCTGTGCAGTTGTTTTGATGTAATCCTGCTAATGGCAATTCTTCAAGACCTATGTAAACTGAAACCTGATCCATAAATCTGATCTGGATCAACTCCAAAATTTAATGGAGTCTTCCAATATCTACATACGTATGGTGAAAATTTCATAAAAATCTGTGCAGTAGTTTTGATATAATCCTGCTAACAGACAGACAGGTAAATAAATAAATAAATGGCGTGCTACTATTTGCAGCGGTATCATATCATTCTTAAGACACAATTATTATTATTTTGACTGTGCAAAAATGCACATTTGTTATTCCTGTCAGTTCAGATGAGGCTTGTATTCTTCATAACCTGCAGAATGAGTAGGAAGTATAGCATATTGAAATTGTGTGTAATTCACGCTAAACAACATACCCTAAATGGGAAACAATGTGACAGACTTACACAGACAAACACCAGAGGAGGTTGTGTCCTGAAGGATGTTATTGCGTGGTTTGTTCAGATGTGATCCGATGGTCACGCTGCACTGAGATGTTTTCTACGTGGCCTGTGGGGAAAACACTCCTGCTTTGGTTGAGTAGATCTGTTTACCAGATAAGCAAGACGTGTCCGCTCGGCTGACTTTAGGCCTCAGCATGCTAAGCACACAGGCTGGATGTCTTTCAATTCACTGACTCCTTCTGAAGTCAAAGCAGAATTTATGCGTGTGCTTTTTGCCAGGAGTGGTGAGTTTTTGCAGCTGCTCTGGTTCTTCTTCTAGGGTTTTCCTCTCAGCTCTGACTACTTGTCCACTGTAAAAAGCACATCAGTGTTGAACCTTTATTTATCTGTTTAAGGTGAAAAGATTAGTCAATCAATCAAAAATAATAATTAGTTATTGTGATATCAATAATAACAAATTTGGCCATTCATAAGTATGCTATGAATATTAGCTCCATTTTGTGTGTATGTGTATGTGTGTGCTTGAAGATGAAGTAAACTGCACTGGGTTATGGTGTTCACAGCAAAGAAAAACTACTTTACGCTGCTTCAATGTCTTTTAAATGGTTTAAAATCCATATTATTATTCTTTATTGGCTTTAACCAGCAATAACACAATGTTAAAATGTTTTCAGATGGAATTTATTCCGGTTAAAAAAGAGATAATTCAAATTTTTTTATTTTAAACTCTTCTGCACCAGAGATAAAGTACTTTAAACTATTTCAAATATGCTTTAAACAATTTAAAGTTTGTTTTTTTGTTTAAAGTAAATGTTGCCTTCATTTCCATTGTCTTAAATCTTTAAAGATATATTCAGATGATTTTAATCTGGTTAAATTTAGGTTAATATGGAAATAAATGACTTGCAAACAATTCGCCACCAAAGACAAAACTGGTTTAGTTTCACCTTAAATGAGTTCAAACCAGATACTAGCCTAGTTACTAGCCTAGATACTGGCTTTAAAGAACATCTAAATCAATGGTACATTCATTATCCCCTGCGAGTGATGCTGAGATGAATAATACACAAATATTGAATGTTTATGTGTTCAGTGGTACCAATATTTAATTTGGTGAAAGATGGAACATACCATTCAACTTGGCATTGCCTCATTGAATGGTACGTTCCAGCTTTGCCCTCATGAAATATTTGTACCATTGAAAGATTGAACGATATTTGTTTTATGTAACAGTTACAATAGATCCTTGTCTTTTGATATTATATTAATTTATAAACAACAGAAAAGGGACTTACATTTTGCTGTTGGCATGAAACGTCCTGCATTCTTTATGAATTACAACCCCTGGCAAAAAGTATGGAATCACCGGCCTCGGAGGATGTTCATTCAGTTGTTTAATTTTGTAGAAAAAAAAGCAGATCACAGACATGACACAAAGGAATGTTTTCACAGTTTTTGCTCTATGGCAAGATGCATTATCATCTTGAAAAATGATTTCATCATCCCCAAACATCCTTTCAATTGATGGGATAAGAAAAGTGTCCAAAATATCAATGTAAACTTGTGCATTTATTGATGATGTAATGACAGCCATCTCCCCAGTGCCTTTACCTGACATGCAGCCCCATATCATCAATGACTGTGGAAATTTACATGTTCTCTTCAGGCAGTCATCTTTATAAATCTCATTGGAATGGTACCAAACAAAAGTTCCTGCATCATCACCTTGCCCAATGCAGATTCGAGATTCATCACTGAATATGACTTTCATCCAGTCATCCACAGTCCATGACTGCTTTTCCTTAGCCTATTGTAACCTTGTTTTTTTCTGTTTAGGTGTTAATGATGGCTTTCGTTTAGCTTTTCTGTATGTAAATCCCATTTCCTTTAGGCGGTTTCTTACAGTTCGGTCACAGACGTTGACTCCAGTTTCCTCCCATTCATTCCTCATTTGTTTTGTTGTGCATTTTCGATTTTTGAGACATATTGCTTTAAGTTTTCTGTCTTGGCGCTTTGATGTCTTCCTTGGTCTACCAGTATGTTTGCCTTTAACAACCTTCCCATGTTGTTTGTATTTGGTCCAGAGTTTAGACACAGCTGACTGTGAACAACCAACATCTTTTGCAACATTGCGTGATGATTTACCCTCTTTTAAGAGTTTGATAATCCTCTCCTTTGTTTCAATTGACATCTCTCGTGTTGGAGTCATGTTCATGTCAGTCCACTTGGTGCAACAGCTCTCCAAGGTGTGATCACTCCTTTTTAGATGCAGACTAACGAGCAGATCTGATTTGATGCAGGTGTTAGTTTTGGGGATGAAAATTTACAGGGTGATTCCATAATTTATTCCTCAGAATTGAGTGATTACATATTTTTTTCCCTCTGCTTGGTCTAAAAAAGTAACCGTTACTGACTGCCACAATTATTTTCCTGATTTCTTATAGTGCTTCTTAAAGCCAGAAAGTTGCCATTTGAAATGACTTTAGTTTTGTGTCATGTCTGTGATCTGCTTTTTTCTACAAAATTAAACAACTGAATAAACATCCTCCGAGGCCGGTGATTCCATAATTATTGCCAGGGGTTGTACATCCTGACGTGCAGCACAGCCAGCTGCAAGAGCTCAGCTCAGATGTATGGAAAGACATTCATGCCAGTAATGTCTGAAAGGAAATGCTTTTGACAAAAACTACGGATTTTGTTTATTTCTATTTATATCCAGAGATCAAGGATCCACCATGTAGAGTTTATTATGTCCAAAGTTTAAGGATCCAGTGACCAATTTCACATTTATTTATTTTAAGACTCAATAAAATGTTGTTGACATAGAAAACCTGTAAAGCCTACTTTTAGTACACAGAAAATTCACAAGAGGTATTAATAAGGGAATCGATAAGGAATCGGATCGATAAGCAGAATCGATAATGGTATTGATAAAAGCTTATCAGTACCCATCCCTAATTATCACATATTAGATGAACTTTTGGGACATACAGCACCGTGATGCATCTGTGCATGTGTCCAACCCTTTCTGGATTATGAGTGTGAGATATATGCGTGAATGCTTCAGTTACTCCCAGTGGGGGATGTTTGGCATCCCTTTACTGGCTTCCTGTCCCAGTGAGATCAGATTTTAAGGTTCTGCTACTAGTCTATAAAGTTGTTCACGGACTGGCACCTCCCTACCTAGCTGACCTAATTAAACCTTACGTTCCGGCCCGGGCTTTGCGTTGTCAGGGTGAACACACTACTTTGTGTCCCTAGGGTGAATAAGACGTCTGTGGGTCACAGAGCTTTCTCTTATCGTGCCCCTGTTCTGTGGACTCATCTCCCTGCGTCAATAAAACAATCAGATTCTGTGGAGACTTTCAACTCCAGACTTAAGACACACTTATTTTCCCTTTCGTATGGCTAGCATACTGGTATAGTTTTGTTTTACGCTTTTTACTCTTTTAATTAATTTTATTAGGAAACGGAGCATGCCGCAGCCTCACCTTTACCTAAATACTGTGTCTTTTAGTGAAGCTTAGGGCTAGTGCCGGGGATCACCTTAGTATTTCTGTTTTTTTTTCTTGTTGTTTAATGCTGACAAATTATACAGTATTTCTTGTCTTTCTGATGCCTGGTTCTGTTTTTTTCTCTCTGTTTAAGGTGCAGCTCCATCCAGAGATGGGAGTTGTATTTGTGCTGGAAACCCTCCTGTCATGTGCACCAACAGCATTTCCTGTATATTCGTTTTGTGAATTGTTTCTGTGAATTGTTCTGTAATTTATGTCTGTAGCGTGGCCCAACCAGAGGGTCACCCCTTTGACTCTGGTCTGCTTGAGGTTTCTTCCTCAGAGGGAGTTTTTCCTTACCACTGTTGCTCTGGGGGTTAGTAAGGTTAGACCTTACTTGTGTGAAGCGCCTTGAGGCAACTCTGTTGTGATTTGGCGCTATATAAATGAAAATAAATTGAAAATGAAATTGATGTTCTGCCTTGCTTAAGCTGGATTGCTCGATTTGAGATAAATGCTGCCATTTTGTAGAACTTTTATTGATTCTGAGAAACTTTGTTATGCATCAGTTACTCATAACAACAGATTAATTGATTAGCAGATCCACCACACTATATTCCTTTTCCAGACTGAACTCTGATAAAACACAAGGGGTATTTTTGCCATCATATCTAATTTCATGAACATTTTTGTTGATACACAAACACACACTATGTGGAAAACAAAAACCACAAGAATTTATGCACATTGTACTGTGGACAGTGTGGCAGACTGCCTGGTCCGATACCAGGACTTAGATGATTGTTGCGCTCATCTGCAATGCTCGGTCAACGGTAGGTGTGTGTGTGTGTGTGTGTGTGTGTGTGTGTGTGTGTGTGTGTGTGTGTGTGTGTGTGTGTGTGTGTGTGTGTGTGTGTGTGTGTGTGTGTGTGTGTGTGTGTGTGTGTGTGTGTGTGTGTGTGTGTGTGTGTGTGTGTGTGTGAGAGAGAAAGAGTCCACCTTGGCCAGAGTTTGCCTCTCCATCTCTCCTGTGTGACACCACTGAAAGGAGCTTCTGTTTTGGGGCCAGCCTCATCCCACATTAATCAGCAGGACTGTGAGGACGAGTGGGAGGAATGGAGAGATGGAAGGGGAGAAGAGCTAGAAGAAGACAGAAGGGACAGGGTGGACTAACTAACACCTTTCTAATACCTTTCCTGCCTGGTTACCTCTATATTTTTCAAAACCAGACATGTCTATCACCACACAACATCCAAATCCCTCTGTTCTGTCTTCTCTCTATCGTCCATTGCTCCCTCCCTCCTGTGGTCCTGACTCTTACCTCCTTTCCTGCCAGCATTAATTCCTCACTGGCTCCATTACTCCCAGCACTCCTCCATATTTCCTTGCATTTCCTTCTCCCTCTGTCTCTCTTGCTGTGTTGTAATAATAAATGCCTCATCCAGCTGGGCTGACATGTGGCCAGAGTCAGTTTCATCATCTGTTGCCGAGCAAACTGGGAGGAATCAGTGAGAAGTTTTTGGGTAGAGTTCAGAGGTTCCCAGGTGATGCAGTCCACCAGCATCTGCTGGGAAAAAAAAAAATCTGTGCCCAGTATTGTGCAGCAGGATTATCGGTAATGTATGAAGGACTGGACATAATTATCAAAGCTATTATCATACGAGTGCTGAGCCAGTCCATCATGGTGCCAGGATAAACAGTCCTAGCATCAGGCTCATAAGCATTTGTCAGAAACATAATGAGTGTTCAACACACTTTTGGAAATTGTCATATTGTTGCAGTGTGTTTTTGATTAAAAAAAGTCAATCACAGGGTGAACTTTCATATTAATGAGGTTCTTCTGCAGATTAAAATTATGCATTTTTTGAAGCACCAGCTGCAAAGACTATGACTTCGTGCTGCATCGTAAAGGTCAGACACAGGGTTCATCCTCTCTGGGATGAGTAACAGTTTTGCACAGAAATGGCCCATGACAATTAATCTCCCACAAAGACCTGTACCTTTTTTTTTTTAATGCAGACATATCTGGCCCAGGTGGGAATGTGTGCACGTGGCTTTTATAGATACAGAAGGTTATGCAGGTGGAAATATAGACCATATTCCACTCCACCATGAAGCTGTAAACCTCAATGAGTTAGTTGAACGCAAACCATTTGAGTTTGCCAACTTAAATAAAATAATTTAAAAAAATTTAATTGTTAAAGTTTTAGTAACTTAATTTATAGTTAATTAAACTTGTGTAAATCTAGTTTATGTTTTTCAATAAAAAAAGTGACAAATTTCTGCATTGCATTTTGGTTTAGATTTTTTCATGCATTCTTTGGTTTACTTGTTGACTCTGTGTTGTGTTATTATGACTCTGCCCATTCTCTCTCCTCTGGACGCGAACTCACGATCTCCGGCATGGAAGTTGAACTCTAACCAGAAGGCTAAAACCCAGGGCTCTGGTCTTGTGACCAGAGAATCCTTTTCAGCTGTTGAGATTGAGGTTTACTAACTACATATGCACAGCGACACCTGCTGGCCTCCATTACATAAACTCAATTAAAATGAGTGAATGGAATGCACTGGAAATACATCACCAACACTTAAATGCCCTAAAACTTTAAATGCACTTAAAAGAACTGAGATGTTATGACAACAATTCATTTTTGCTAGTTTAATTAATGGAAATGAGTGACTATAACCTTTTTCAAAATTTGAGTTACATTAACTTAATTATTGTATTAAAATGGAGTGTTTGGTTTAACAGTAGAAATGATGATGTGATGCAACAAACAAAGGTTGCGCTATGCACAGTTTCTCCAATCATATCTGCAGAAGCCTGTAATTTCTCTTTGTCAGTGTCAATCAGTTGTTGAGAAATACCAACTCTATATAGATTTGTACCACACAGTACTTTTTAAGCACATAGTACTATAGTATTTGTGAATAAGTGATGTAAATGAATTCCAAGACATTGAGGTCAGGTCTGTGAGCAGTGTTGCCACAGTTACTTTGAAAAAGTAACTTAGTTACTTTACTGATTACTCAATTGTAAAAGTAACTTAGTTACTTTACTGATTACTCAATTGTAAAAGTAACTAAGTTAGATTACTAGTTACTTTTTTAGTTACTTTTCCCAGCTGCCGACAACAACCCTCTGCCACCTCAACATGACAATGATACCTGTTTTGCCAAAACGCACTTCATAGTCACCCTTTCTTGACTTCAATGAAAATAAATACTTGTTTTATAAAAAGTAAAATAAAGACGTCTTTCTTGACCTCATATTTAACTGTTGACAGCACTGTAACAGTAAAACTTGCAATTTCAAGCCTACATTGTTTATAAAGGTAACTATTAAATTCTAACATTTTTCTAACATTTAAATTGTCTCTAAACATTTTACTTGTAAAAAACGGCTTCAAAATTGCACCTTTAATCTAGGGGTGTTGTGGGGGAGGGGGCACATCCTTGCCCCATGCCCCCATTCCATCTAGATTCGCCCCTGCTTTGGCGTTTGAGCACAAAGAATGGATAACATTTATTTATGCAGAAAACAGGACCAGATTTACAGGTAAGAAAGTTTTATTGCGTTTTCACATCATGTGGTCCTCAGAAAGAGATTTTAGGTGCATTTGAGTGGAAAATAGTGTTAGTTGTTGACGCGTCGCGGAGGATCAGCTGTTTTTAACGACCAGATACGGAGCGGCTCAGCTCAGAATTCTAAATAAAGGAGGAAAAAAAGTATAAAAATGTCTTTGTAAAGCTCAGTGCAGGTGTGCTGATCACCGCGCTTTAAGAGGTGAGGACGAGTCGAGCAGCTGCAAAAAACCGCGGATTAAAAGCTCACAGCTCACTTAAAGTGGGCAGTTCAGTCGAACCCCGACCTCCTGCCCACGGACCAAGTTTAATGCTGTTATCGACCCACAATGAAAAATAATAGTAACGCACAGTGACATGGAGAAGTAACTTTAATCTGATTACTGATTTGGAAAGATTAATGCGTTAGATTACTCGTTACTAAAAAAAAGTGGTCAGATTAGAGTAACGCGTTACCGGCATCACTGTCTGTGAGTATGTATTGATGGTGCACCTCGCACCTCATCCTCCGTATCACAGAACTGGTCCTGGCCCTGGATAGGAACCAGCCAGGCAGAAGACAACCAGTCCATCTCCACTTCTTGAAAGTAGTCATATATTTGTGGCAGGGCGGTGAAACATAGTTTCTGGGGTTGCTGGGGTCCTCGGTACTGAAGGATCTCCATGCTGGATCATACACAGAGAAGTGTGCTGCATGGCCAAACTCTGTTAGCTGAAGTTCTCTCATGATAAAAGCTATGCTGCTCGTCAGAGCTTCCCTAAGTAATTGCTCATTTCACATAGAATCATTTCAGCAGTACCCAAGGATAATCTGAAAAGACCCACAGTAGCGACATCCTGTTGTTGCCTTTGGCTGCTTGTTAGCATCCATGTCTCATAAGCATTCACTAAGTCAAGAAGCATCAGGACCTGAAAGACTTGGGCCTTCATCAGCATTGCTATCAGCATTACCAGGAGCACCACAGGTCTTGTCTTTGGAGGATGTTGAACAGTGCTGGGCTAAGAAATTGTCCACTGCATGATGGTGCCCAGGTCCAAAATTGAGGCAGGTCGCATGTGTCAGGGTTTGAGTTTTGTTTAGTTTTCTGTTTTATTTTGTTCTTTTGTTCTGTTGGTTATTTTTGTATTTCATCGGTTTTGGTTTGTTTATTCTCTTGCTGGGTTTTTATGCTTGGGTCTGTCTGTCTCTGTTTCTCTTGTCTCTCTCTCTTGGTTTTTGGTGATGGGTCTCTCTCTCTCTCCTCCCCCCCCCCCCCCCCCCTCTCTCTCTCTCTCTCTCTCTCTCTCTCTCTCTGGCCATGCCCTGGGTCTGGTACTTACCATGCACACCTGTTTCTGATTTGCTGATTACCACCTGGGGTTATATAAGCTCACCTGGTGTGTTTATCCCTCACCAGTTTGTTGTGCCATGTGCCTTCATTCCAGCTCTGTTCCTGCATTCTGTAATCCTGCCTGTCTCTTTGTGTGTACCTCACCTCCAGCCTGTTGCTTCAACCATGCCTGATTGCCTGATGATTTTTGTGCTGCTGCTTTTTCTGGACTGCTTACTCGTGTACCGACCTCTGTTATCCAACTCAGTAAAGCCTTCTAAAAACCAGACCTGTTTGTACGAGCCGTGCATTTGTGTCCTGCAATTCCTGACCATCCAGCCTGATAATATGTGTGGGCACCTGGAACATCCTTGCTATCAGCACGGATGACCATCTTCCACTGCTGTCGAAGCAGCTTGGAAAACTCTGCTTTGTAGTGGCTGTGCTGTCTGAGGTGTGAAGACCTGGAAGTGTCCAGATCTCTGCAGGACGATACACCGATACACCTCCTCTCAGTGGTTGGCATACTGAGGGAGTGGCAGTTGCTTTGGCACACTGGCTCTGTCCAGTGGTATCAGATGAAAGACTTAAGCGACATGGAATTGTTCATGTATCCATCCAAAGAAAAGTAGTGAAAGTAATGAGTTACCATAAATTTATCAAAGTGTGCTAATAACTGTCAGGTATCATGTATTTTTTGCTTTACTTCATAGGAAAGCCCTTTTTTTGTTGATCAAGAACTTTGGACATTTTATTTAATATTCAAATTTTACAAAATTGGTTCACATGTTTTAAATTCTGTGCTGAAAACACAGTGGTGCTACTAATTCAAACCAGCACTGTAGGCATAGGTGGATTTATCCTAGTAGCTGTGAAGACACACTAATGCTTTTAACTTTACACATGCCACAGGCATCACCATTCACAATGCCCACACTATTTCCTTGGTCAGTTTACCAGAATTTATCCTCTGTAACATTTCACAAATTCCTCTGCAGTGCTAACTATGAACCATTGGAACAACGCATCCCTCACCATGAGAACTGAACCAATTATAACACTCCTGATGGGCATGTTTTGGATCTACATTGTGTTTGTCTAATTAATTAGCACATAGCCTATGGAAAACACCAGCGAGCTGTTGTAGTAATTACTTTGTCGAGATGCAATACACCCTGAGCCAAAGTGACTGTACATTCATCTGGTAGCTACAGTTGTTCCCTGAAGAACTGTTCTACTCTTCCTCGTCCACGACTGTGAGCTGTGTTTCTAAAGCACGTTTCCCTTGTCACAGAGCAGAGCTGACAGTGTAATAAGGTTAAAATGGTAAATAGCATTTAAAAAAATCCTCCAGCTGTTCAACCATCAAATTTCTTTATGGTAATGCTTGAGAATGTAGTGGTGCATGACAGCAGGTTTCTGGGTTACTGCGGCGTTTTTTGTTTTTTTTTGGAATATTGCTTTGGACAAGGCTAACAGTGTAACTGTGAGAGCTGTCTGCACATGCCAGCTTGACAGCACACTGGAGCCATGCAGACATCTGTCCCTAGCCTGGGAGTGTCTTCCTTCCTTCCTGCATTCAAACAGCAGGAATAGATCAGTGTCAGTCAGCGCAGCCCTATAGCCAGATGTCATAGCCTCAGTCAAATGAACATTGTGATGTGGCAGAGAGGGCGGGAGCGTTTGTGTGCGTGTGCCACTCGTTAGGTAGCTAACACAGAAGCTTCTGCAGGTTCAAGCTAAACTGAGTTGCCCCGTTGCGCCAGACGATCTGGTTCAATGGACTCACCTGACCTTTAGCTGCTCACATCTCTAATGATTAATGCAGCTTAATCTGTAATCATTATCTCCCCCGTCTTATAACAATATAGCAACAGATCACATCTGCATATTATCCTCAGAAAAATTAAATAGATACAAAGGGAAATTGAGAAGAATGCTGCTGCTGGTGGTTCTTTAGTGTCTGTTGTAAAAGGTCACTTATAATTTTCTCTGCCAAATCAGCCTCAACAATTTCTCTGGCAAGTATTTACCAGCATTGTGCCGGAGTGTGTGTGTGTGTGTGACCTTTTTAGTGGGCAGATGATAACCGTTTCCGCCGAGACAAGAATAGAAAACAAAATGACCTGTTTAGAGAGCAGAAAGGGCGGCGTAAGCACTCTGCAGCCTTGGCAAGCTATGTTCCTCTTTGTTGAAAGAAAGGGAGAAAGTGAGAGGAGGAAGGAATGAGGAAGTAGACTGTAAGAGAGATTGAAGCAGAGATAGATGACTGTCACGAACTTTGGAGGCAAACAGTATGTTGAGTAATCTTGAGTGACCTAAAGCCCCTTTCACACCGGGCCAACATAGAGTTTCGTCAGGCGGCGTCATGACAACGCCAAGTTCGTGGAGCCTAATGCCACTATATACTCAATACGCTGAGGGACATAAAGGGCAACGCGAAACGGATGCCAAAAATTAAACGTTTCATTTTTTGTGGATTTTCGGCGTAGAGCACAGGATGCAGAAAGGAAGTAGTTTTCACGCAAGTTGATGCAACATAATGGTATGTAACGTGACTGGATGCCACACCCACACAATACCACACTACCTTACGCCAATTTATGATTCCTGCTGTGCTCCATTGCTGGCGAGCTATAAATCACACAGCCTGGCTGCAGCTTCTCTGCGCTCTCACTTCCTCATGAGTTCTCTCACGATTGTGTTAAATAAAGTCTATGAACTGCTCACAGACCGATTGCCAGGTAGAGGACATGTCCATATCCAGTGTCCTCATGGAGGACATCTCTACGTCCACTCATGGATGATCTCCAGCTGCAGCTCCGCAGTCACAGGAAGAAACTCGAAGAGAAATCAGAGCGCACACGTGCAGCGCTGCACAAGAAGAATGATACACTAGAAAAGAAATCACAGTGCACACCTGCTCATTACAGTCTGGCTGCAGCTCCTCAGCGCTCTCACCTCCTCAAGCCCCCCCGCTGCTTGTAACTGACGCAGACATTCCTGCGTTATTAGATACGCAGCATTTGCAACTTGAAGCAGGCCCAGTGTGAAGGGGGCTTAAGCCTGTTGCTGGAGCAGAATGGCTTTTTTTCTCCTTTCTTCTACATGTGTTTGTGCATATTCATTGTCTTCAGTTGTGTGCGGTGAGAATGTGCCCAGAGGTATGCTGAGGAAGACAAGCCCACCCATGATGCTTTGATTTTTAAGTCTGCCAAACCTGGCACACAAGCTCATGACTGCTTGTCTGTTGGTTGGCTTACTCCTCCCAAGTTCCTGACATCTGTCAAAAAGTCCAACATCTGACATACAGTCAGGTCCATAAGTATTTGAACAATGACCATTTGTGTAAGTTTGGCTCTGTACACCACCACAATGTGCTTGTAGGGTAGACGTTTAGCCTTAACCCAAGGGGTTCAAAATATACTGCATTAACCCTTTAACAGTTGCACCCATTTTTAAACAATTGCTCCATTTTCATATGCTCTAAGTACTTGGACAAACCAAATATGATTATGATTATTATCAGAAGTCATCATTTTTATAGCTGGTTACCTTTAGACAATTCAGAGGATGGATATAAGAATATTTTAAAGTCATTACATAATGCCTTGGACTTCATTTACTTCAACCATTAAGACATATAAACAGTATAGTACCATATGGTAAATCTGTTTGGAGTAGGCCGAGTAAGCGTGCAAGAAGAAGACAAGTGACGGAAGATTGTACAGGAAAAGATCAAATCTAGGCTCAAGTCTGCCTTCTGGCAAACTGTAACTAAAGTTTCTCATCTTCTTTTTTAGAAAATCATTCACATACGACCATTCATGGAAATATGACAGACGGTCAAGCAGGATATAGCTTAAATTGTTGGGATTTTTTTTTTTTCTTTTGACCTGTGCAGTTCATCACAGACCCCAACAAGGACTTTTGTTGGAAGGGTCACATTTCCACTTATTGAAAATCAGTTCTATCATCTAGCACTTAAGAATAAGTTTTAAGTGGACTGCATTTATATAGTGCTTTTCCATCTGCATCAGACACTCAAAGAGCTTTACACACTAATGCCTCACATTCACCCCGATGTGAGGGTGCTGCCATACAAAGTACTCACTACACACCGGGAGCAACTTGGGGATCAAGCACCTTGACCAAGGGCCCTGAGTGATTTTCCGGTCACTTTTCCGGAAGTAAATTTCCTGATTTTACTTCTGTGGGTAGTATATCCTCCAAAAAAATGTAAAGGTTTGTTCCCCAAACCAATATCATACCAATTTCATATGGGTGAAAATGTGTATTGGTGGGTATGATACAGGTTTGGTGGCGTTAGGTTTTAAACAACTGTAGTCCCAGTGGTAAAGATACCAGGGAAAGATATTTTTTCTTGAAGTGAAACATAAAGAGAATATTACTTTTTAAGGGAATGGTATGAATGGAACAAACATTTTTGAACTGATTCAGTTAAAACTTCAAACATGAAATTAAGAACTTTTAATATGGCAGTACTTGTATGCTGCTGTGCTTAAGTGAAATTTCTCACATTCTGTACTCAAGGTCATGTCTGCACCCATTTTTCTCTGTCTATTTTCTCTTTAGTGCCAAACCTCATCATAAAAGCTGTGACTTTAGAAATTAGGACAAAGGAAAGTGCCATACTAAATGAGTTAAAGGTCTTAAGAGCTGTTCTACTCTTAACACCAGTGTAGCTGAGGATAAGAGATAGCAGAGGGAAATAAAGTTTGAACTATGTTACTGGAAAATGTTTGTGTTTTTGTTTAGCCCCAGTGACACTTTTCCAGATCCTCCCTGATGGGCAGCTTTAACAGCTGTCAGTAGGATCTCAGTGGTACGACAGATTAATACGGGTCAGAGTTGTATGGACACCCCCTTGGCTTGAGTACCTCAGCATTTTGCAGTATTTTATTTTGACTTAAGAGTCAAGATTTATGAATTATACTGTACATACAAAATAATGTCTCTTTGGTAGCAGAGTGCATTGTTTTAAATTTCAAACTGTTGTCTTCACATTATCTTCTGAGTGGGTAGGATTTTTCAGTTTGAGTTGTATTTTACTCTCAGCATGCTTTTCTGATAAATTATTACTGAGGATGTTCCGAGCCAGTCATAGTGACCAGTAGACCAACAGAGCCATTTTTAATTTATCTGTGTCAGTTTAATGAAACATGAGCCTTAGATCAGTGTGTGATCCATCTCGATCTATTTCATAAACCTCCATGCCGATGGACACAATGGTCACCCCCACTGTATCATTATTTTCTGCTCACTCTTCAGCGGGACCCTTGTACACATTTTAAAAGCATATTTATGCTCTGCTTTGCTTCAAATTTGCACCAAGTGTGTGTCTGACAGGTGGCTGGTGCATGTGACATGATGTCTACCTGCCAATCATCATACACTTTCCACATAAATACAAAAGTTTTATCATCACCTTGTCTGTGTACAGGCCTGTAGCCAGAAGGGTGAGGGGTCAGAAGGGCCCCTCCCTCCTTCCTTTGGGTAAAGGTCCATCTTTGCAGACATATTTAAGAGACATTTTCCCATGCAATAATAATAACAATAATAATAATAACTAAAATACAGCCAACAGTCTTTAATCAGTGTCATTTCATCAATACTCTGATTACTCCAGTTTTACTACAACACTCTGCACTATGTACAATTGATAAGGGCCATACATAAAAATCCTCTTTTATAGTAAATAAACAATATAACATAAATAAACACATTAAGGAGCAGCTTGGATTGAAGGTAGTTTTTTTTCTTAATGCATTGCAAAGCTTTATCAAGCAAACTCATTGGAATGACTTTAATGTTCTTGCAGTGTGACCTGTACAAGTGTACTACTGAGAAAAATACAAGTACCAGTTTGGGACTTGCTATTAGCAGTTACACAATGTCACATGACTCAGATCAGGATCAGTGTGGGAAACAAAAATGTGACTGGGACATTGCTACTTGATACAGTGCAAACCATTATTTGCCCTTTCACTCTCTCCAGATGGACACTCTGGAGGCTCTGGGAGAAGAGATCAGTGGAATGGCACGCTGTCCATATGATGCTAAACATGCTAATGTTGCCCTTTTTGCTGGTGAGTATTACCATCTATTTATCAAATTGTAACTACATATAGTTGTCTGCATTGAAAGGTACCCACTTTTGTTTGTGTGGTTGAAGAGAGATAAATTCTTCACAGGTTTTGTTTCTTTCTTTTATTAGATTAATAAATGCCAGTAGCAAAAAAAAAAAAAAAAAAATTGCCTATTTTTTCTTTTCTGTAGTTATTAAACAGGGGAATATGAGCTAAACGGAGAAGTTGAGTCTAAGTGAGCATGTGGTTTTATTTAATATTGCTCTTAATACCCGGTGGTTTATTCTAATAGTAGTATTCTAAAAATATATTGGAAAAACAAGCCAATCTGTTAGATGCACTCGAGCAAACCACTGACCTCGGGGCTACGTTTGCTTTATATCAGGAATTTGTTACTTGCTACAGTCTTTGGAAACACACCACTCAAAGAATTCGTCTTTTCTAAACTCTTTATCAAGGTGTTTTTCTGTCACTCTTTGTCGTCTCTCATTCCTTTTGTTGCAAAATGCATATGACTGGAATGAGATGCAGACAGATGAGTCAGCGTTCTGCCGGCAGGGTGCGATTCCTCTGATGTGACCCGCTAAAAGACTGCTAAAGACATTCAGGGCCCATATTCATGTTTGCCACAATGCGATTTGTGGAGGTATTGATGAGCTGTTTGTACGGGTTTTGAGCTGAAAACGGGAGTAAATGCCTAAAGTTAACCGGTTAATATGTAGCAGAGCTGCCTGGAAGGAGCTGGAAGCTCTGAGTAATCAAGCGGCTTCCTCTGACTGCCGTCCTTTCAATTATGTAGTTTGACTTTCCACTGCGGTTTTAGCCAAGG
Organism: Thalassophryne amazonica; assembly: GCF_902500255.1. NCBI lineage: Eukaryota > Metazoa > Chordata > Actinopteri > Batrachoidiformes > Batrachoididae > Thalassophryne > Thalassophryne amazonica. The sequence goes on from NC_047107.1 coordinate 79,353,203, forward strand.
CAGACTGAGGTCATGCTATTGGTGAACTGTGTTTGCGTCGCGTGTGCATGTACTTTACATGTGATTGTGTACGTGTGTGTGTTTGTGTACATGTCTCCAATTTTTAATGTTTTGAAGTGTGTTTGCGCGCCTGTGCAGTTACAAATGTGTGTTACGGACAAGTCCAGTTTGTTTGCTCTCCATCAGAGCTCCTCTTTGGTTTGGATGATTCATTCGTTTTCCAGGTTTTGGCCATCTGAAACATGTTTTTGTATCCAGCCACAAAGAAGAAGAATCTCGGAGCGGCTTTTCTTAACCTCACTCCTCCCCTCTACCCCTCGCCGCTCCATCTCAATCTTTTTTCCTTACTGCTCTTTCCATCTTTGTGTTCTCTCCGCAGATGGCAAGCTGTACTCGGCCACTGTAACAGACTTTCTAGCGATCGATGCGGTCATTTATCGTAGCCTAGGCGACAGCCCGACTCTGCGCACTGTCAAGCACGACTCCAAATGGCTCAAAGGTGAGCGCAGGACACACAAACACTCCCCCACGGCTGGAAAACACCAAGTTGATTGACAAGTTAGAAAACAATCTGAGGTTTTCACGTGCACACTTTGCGGTGTGCGTGTGCGTGTGTTGTGATTTATGATTTGTGTGCATTCCGTGCTCGTAGGTATGATAAGTGGAAGCACTTATGCTAACACTACATGCTCTGCTTAATACATGCCCCTACACAGCTGATGTAGCCAGGAAATTGCTCTGCCCCAGGGAGAAACAAGTACAAGTCCGGCCTGTCACAACTCAATAGACGTCTCTCATTCCGTGCATGCAAATTGTTTTACTGATATGACTGATGATAGGCGCGCTCGGCGCTCACAGTCGGTGCTTTTCTGCAGAATGTGACAAATATTCCAGCTACATATGGTGAAAGATGGTGTCAGATCTGTTTTGTCCTAGCAAAATGTCACTCTGCTCTTCATTCTTTTCATCTCACAGAGCCCTACTTTGTCCAAGCAGTCAATTACAGGGATTTTATCTACTTCTTCTTTCGGGAAATTGCCATGGAGTATAACACTATGGGAAAGGTAAGCAGAAAGCTATTATTCTTCTGTTGTTTGAAGTCTAATCAAAACTGACTTCCTATTTACTGCAAGATCCAGGAAGTGCCTGAGGAAACTAACAGGATATGGGTGTATCACATAAGCGGATGAAGGCTTTCAGGAGCTGAAAAGAGACCAAACATGTTTCAGTAACACTGCACAGGATGTAGGCCCTGAAACAGACTCAGGAATAGAAATCTTTCAAACCCATATCGATGTCTAAATATAGCACTTGAATTACACGTCTGCCGGTGCACCCGTTTGACCTGTCGCCTCTACGTTTCCCCAAAGTGATCCCGTCCAAATGACTTTCATAAATGAAACAAAGAAGCAGGCTTCCCTCAGGTTTTACACCTGAAAGGCAGCAACAGTCAACACATCACAGAGGACTGATGCACATGTGGCAGCACAGGCAAAAGTGAAAAGCAAAAAGATGATCAGGAGTGTGAGTTGTGGTTACAGTGGGTGTGTTATATTGATTAGAAAAGTCACTGTTTTTGTACTGTCATTTCAATTTCTGTTGGTGGTACAATACAGACACTGTGGCCGTGTATCATGAGGAGCTCCACTAATGTTGGGGGAGTGTAAATTTGTGGCATTTTATCGATCATGCTTCTACATGAAATGAATGGCTTCTTCAAAGTGGATGGAAAGTCCTTGTGATGTTTTCGCTCATTTATTACAAAATATTCCACCTCCACATCAAAGCTGGTTGTATGTATAGTTTACCAGTTTACTTTTTAATCAGGTGGAAAATACTCGTTCCGTGACTTTGTGATGCGAGAAAGTGTGCTACCAACTTGAACTTTAGGTTTGGGGTTGTGTTAAAAGATGAGCCCTAACTTTCGCTTAAATTTTGTTTCAAGACTTTGACTTAGACATTTCCTGCCTTCTCCTATAAATCTGACCTCGGCCTGTCTGTATATCTGCAAGGTTTGACCTCTTTGCTACCATTAATATGGAGTTAATACTCTGAGCTGCAACAGACCTTTTGCAAACTTAATGTAATAAATAAAAGATCTTCAAATCCTGAAATGTTTCTCAGCCAAAGAGAATGAACACAAGATCTGCAGAGCTCAGTCTGACTGAAAAGAAGTGACACAACCTCAGAGTCCAAACAGAAAACACTTGAAATGGAAAATATTTCTCTTTTGTATGTATCCAATACTTTTTCCTTCCACCCTTGACTGCCGACCACTAGGAACTTCCGGTCATGCTGAGAAGCACATCACAATAGGTGTATTTTTCTATTAATCTTTTCAGTTCTGTTCCTGCTATGAGAATGTTTAATTGGATATAAGTTTGAAAAACCAAAACTTCATAAATTAGGGCTGGATAATGCGGCCTAAAATCAGCGGTGGACACATTCAGCCCATCAGTTAACAGCTAATTACCAAAGCTAACTTTTTTGTTGGTGGATAAGGTAACTTTCTAAACCATTAGTAGGCCAATTGTTGACAAAAACCCCTTTCACACCAGGCCAACGTAGAGTTGCATAATGCGGCGTACTGACTATGCCGAGCTTATGAAGCCTCATGCCGAATTTATTGCGGTAACTTCATTTTTTATATCATTTAACAAGCTCTCCATCTCTTACTTTGTGCACACTAGAGTGCCTTTATTAGAGTGGCGACATGATGAGTAAAAAAAAATCAGTCACGTGACTCATGGTGCTATCTTGGCCCAAAAATAGCATTGGCTGGTAATGTGTCTGCATGTACATTCAGCTATTTTCTTTATTTATTTACTGAAAATGCCAGGTTGCTGTGCATTTGGATGCACAAATAGTCACAGCAAGGGCTTCAAGATGTACAGATTCCCTTCAGATCCAAACAGAAGAAAAATTTGGGAAAATAAAGTCAGCCGTGTGGAATGGAAGCGACTTCATCATCAAAGCTTTGCGAGGTAAATTTATTGTTCAGTCCCATATACAGTAAAACTCACCTAAACCGTCATCGTATAAACCAGATATTCGCAGTCACCGGACAAAAAAAGTCCCAAAGTTTTTGTATTGTTTTCCATGTAATAAATACCGTACATAATGGATTTTTTATAACGGATTTTTCACTCACATCAGATAAAATGTCCCGTCCGATCACAATGTATTTCTGTTATAAACTCCGAGCAGTCTGGATGTGCAGAGGTACAAATTAAATTTCAGCTCTGACACTCGCTGTTTTGTGGAAAGTAGGAGAGGAGACATTTCTGTGATTAAAAGTCTGACCGTTTAGTTTTTTCAAACAGTGTTCAGACACGGACCCGCAACCAGACGTGCACCTGTTAAATCCAAAATAAAAGGCTGTGATTTGACACTTTTCTGCTTTTAATCCTTTGTCTACTATCATATTATAATAGTTTTATAGCACGCATGCTGATAAATGGATCAGAAAAGTCCCCATCACATTTACAGCATGAAGTCGGTAAGAGAGGAAAATGTACAGCTTAGGTGATGATTGTAGAAAGAAACGCTTGTTGAGGGTCAAATTAGTCCATAATAAAGCATAATCCAGAGACGGAGAACTTTAACTATCACACACTTTATTGCATACAGAGCTGTAGCTGCATAAATCAGGCTTTAAATTAATTAAATAAATCATCATAAATGGTATATTTATGTAAATTTGATAGCTTAACTATTTTTATATTTATTTTGATAGTACCTGTACCTGGATGTGTTGATGTATGTGGTTAAATGATTTTAAAAAATGTTGAAAACATAAAAGGTTCATTCAGTAGTTCAGCGCAGTTAGACTAAAAATGGCCCCATGTTCAGAGTTGACGCCACTCTCTCTAATCAAGGCACTGTAGTGCACACGTACCACATTGTGTATTTTAAAATGTCATGTGATGCTTTTTGTATGTCCTATTGCCCTTATTTTTTCAAAATAAAGCTTTTTCATATCATGTGAAAAACCACCTCATGCGAGCAAGCGTAAAACAGTTTTGCAATATTAGAGACTTTAAAAAGAAAATACATGTGTTTTCATTAAATGCGTTTTAAATTTGCTATTTCAATTTGTGCAGTTTGGAAGGTAATGGAAACCTGCCTCATGACACCGATGATATACCTTCAACCCCTACATGATATGGATTTTTCTATATAAATGAAAGGAAGCATGAGAGAATAAAAGAGAGTGTGGACATAAGAGGAGTGTGCTGCAATAAGGAGAAACACTGGAATATTGGATTTGCTGCCACATGTGTTACTCTGAGCATGAATAGAGATCTGACCTCTTTGTCTGCTGGCTGCTTTCAAAGTAATGTCAGGATAATCACGCCTGTGGTTGGAGAGCTGATGGTGCAGAAAGCAATTTAACATGTACTGAATAGTAGCTTTTCATTGCTAACAGCACGCCGGCCTTTCTTCTCAATGTAAACAGTCATCTGAGCATCATGGCTGATTGATAAATCTGCTGTGGTTGATCTGTGTTTGCTTAAAGGGCTTATCTCACCCCAGTCAACACTATTATCTAAAAAAATGATACACCACATTATATATCATTACTTCCAACTCTTTAACTCGTGCGAGTCTCAGTAAAGCTGATAAAAGTAAAACAAACCAAAGTACGTCTAAAAAATGCACAACACATTGACAGCCATTTTTTCAATTTATTTCATTTATATAGCACCAAATCACAACAAAGTTCACGCAAGTAAGGTCTAACCTTACCAACCGCTAGAGCAAGCACACAGGTGACAGTGTTAAAGAAAAATTACAGAGTTCAAACTTTTCCTGTAGTTTTTCACCAGGTTTGCACACACTGCAGCAGGGATTTTGGGCCACTCCTCCACACAGATCTTCTCTAGATCAGCCAGGTTACTGGGCTGTCACTGAGAAACACAGAGTTTGAGCTCCCTCCAAAGATTTTCTATTGGATTCAGGTCTGGAGACTGGCTATGCCACTCCAGAATGATATGCCACTCCTTGGTTATCCTGGCTGTGTGCTTCGGGTCATTGTCATGTTGGAAGACCCATCCACGACCCATCTTCAATGCTCTAACTGAGGGAAGGAGGTTGTTCCCCAAAATTTTTTCTCACTGTGTGTATATATATATATATATATATATATATATATATATATATATATATATATATATATACGAGGGCTGTCAATAAAATAACGGTCCTTTTTATTTTTTTCAAAAACTATATGGATTTCATTCATATGTTTTTACGTCAGACATGCTTGAACCCTCATGCGCATGCGTGAGTTTTTCCACGCCTGTCGGTGACGTCATTCGCCTGTGAGCACTCCTTGTGGGAGGAGTCGTCCAGTCCCTCGTCGGAATTCCTTTGTCTGAGAAGTTGCTGAGAGACTGGCGTGTTGTTTGATCAAAATTTTTTCTAAACCTGTGAGACACATCGAAGTGGACACGGTTCGAAAAATTAAGCTGGTTTTCAGTGAAAATTTTAACGGCTGATGAGAGATTTTGAGGTGATTCTGTCGCTTTAAGGACTTCCCACGGTGCGAGACGTCGCTCAGCGCTCTCAGCCGCCGTTGTCAGCCTGTTTCAAGCTGAAAACCTCCACATTTCAGGCTCTATTGATCCAGGACGTCGTGAGAGAACAGAGAAGTTTCAGAAGAAGTCGGTTTCAGCATTTTATCCGGATATTCCACAGTTAAAGGAGATTTTTTTTTAATGAAAGACGTGCGGACGGATCCGCGCGTCGGGACGCAGCCGACGCGGTGCGGCAGCACAGGAAAAACACCTCCGTGTTGATAACCATTTGTAAAATCCAGGTGGCTTTTGATGGCTTTCAGTGGAGTGAGTATATGAGAAATTGTTTAACAGGCAGGACATGTTCCAACTTGTCCTTAAGGCTTTCAACAGAGGTGTTTTTCCTGTGGCGGAGCGTCGCGGCGGAGCGTCGCGGCGGCTGCGTCCCGACGCGCGGACCCGTCCGCACATCTTTCATTAAAAAAATCACCTTTAACAGTGGAATATCCGGATAAAATGCTGAAACCGACTTCTTCTGAAACTTCTCTGTTCTCTCACGACGTCCTGGATCAATAGAACCTGAAATGTGGAGGTTTTCAGCTTGAACAGGCTGACGACGGCGGCTGAGAGCGCTGAGCGACATCTCGCATCGTGGGAAGTCCTTAAAGCGACAGAATCACCTCAAAATCTCTCATCAGCCGTTAAAATTTTCACTGAAAACCAACTTAATTTTTCGAACCGTGTCCACTTTATTGACAGCCCTCGTATATAAGGATAAATGTTTCATTACACTCAGTGGTGGGCACAGATAACCAAAAAATTAGCGTCGATAACAGATAATCAGATAACTGAAAAGTTATCTTCGATAAAGATAAAAACAATAAACCACCCAAAAATGTACCGGAAGTTACAGATAACCGATAAATTCCAATATTGTCTCTGGTACATTTACAACTACTAATAAAATGATAATAATGCCACAATAGCTTCTTAATATTAAAAGTAACAACAGACCCAAACAATGAGACCACACGTTTGTCTTTAAACATTCTGCCCCTGCTAGAAGCACTTGTTTACTACAAAGCTCCCAGTACAGAGGCACTCTGAGAGCAGCCATAAAGCCAACTCTCTATCACTCACAACGCTCCGGTCAGGCGGAGGTCTTGAAAAATAAAGTCATGCTGACTTATGGTTTTGATTTATAAATCACATTAATACCGATAGAATAACTCCATTAATGTCAATTCTGTCATTTGTACAAAGTTAAAATATAGCATATATCTTTTAATGTTGAATAATGCACTAATTCTGAGGTTTTGTAACAAACACAGACAGATCGCAAAGGATTCTGTGTAAAAGTGCCTCTGCTAAACACTGATTGGTTCAGTCATTCATTATGTAAACCAACACGTTAATGTGATGTCTGATGTGTGTTGGTGTTTACAGATAAATGTGCTTTTGTAAAATATTCCATTTTTTTTTATTTGTAAAAACAGGCATTTTTACGGAGCCCTGGAAGTGTCATCGCAAAATGTTTTGCATGTGGAGAGAATGTGCGCACGTTTTATGATGTTGTAAAACGTGCTTTACACTGTGCGAGATGATTTTTCATGCAGGAATTTTTTGGACCGAGTTTCAGGTTAATCGCGCGTCCTGCATCGTGTAGTGTACATGGAGTAACAAGCTGTGTTTAACATCTCAGGACCACCTCCTGAGTGCCGATCGTATGATCCAATGAAAATCAAACCTGTTTGATATTATTGTGGTCGGCCGTCGTGAGGGTATCCTGCTGCTGAAGAGCTACAAGCATCTAACTGCTCGCACTGTGCCTGTGCAAACACCGCAGAGCTGTCTTGTAATGTTTTTATTTTTTATTTTTTTGCTGTTGTTTTGTTTTGTTTTTAAACTTCATTTGTTAAAAAAAAAGCCATTTGCACAGCCAAAACGTTTGATGCCCAGACGCTTAGTACTTAGGGCGAATACTGCCATGAACACTACTGGCCAGTAGATGGCAGTAGAGGCCTTCAAAACAAAATTCCAGATAATCCCTGTCTGCTACATTTAAAATGTGTGGAATTTAACAAACGCAAATACAATAACAACGTCTATAAACCTAGAAAATATATTCACGAGAGTTTTAGGCACAAGAGTTTAATGCTGTTGTCCGTCGAGCCTGAACAGAGTGTCTGAAATGCAATTGTCCTGTCGTGATCGTACTGAGATTACATCATCCTACCCATAATGCACTGCTGGAAACAGCATGTGCTCACAAAACCTTAAAAATTAGCACATTACTTTAAAACTAAAACATATATCTGATATTTTCACTTTATAAAACTTTAGACATGACAGTAATTTTAAATAACTTGTCCAAAATTAGTTTGGTTAAAATTTGAACCATAAGTTAAAAATGTATGCCTCTGGATGACTTAGGTGATATTGCCAGCATATCAGTATGGTGTTTTTTTTTTTTTGGCCTTTTCGTCTTTGTCTACAGAGGATAGAGACGCTTTTCATAGAAGCAGCTCTCTTCTGTTAGCAGAGGGTATAACTGGCCATCTGTTACAAAACTTTTAACAGGCAGGTTCTGAACTGATTTTAAATTTAAAAAATGCTTGTCGCTGTTCAGCTTTGTTTACTTTGTTTATCGGTCTAAAAGTTACCGGACAAAAATTAATCAGAAAATAATTGGTCCGATAATGGTTTTTAAACTTATCTAAAAAGATAACCCGATAATGAAAACATTATCTTCGATAATTATCTGTTATCGGATTATCGGAAGTGTGCCCACCACTGATTACACTGGTCAACATGATTTTTCTTGCATGAAGTTTTTCAATAGATTTTGGGTAGTTTGGGGGAGTTGAATCCAAATCTGGTGTTAGCTTTTGACAATCACATTACGTTTTCAAGATATGAAAACGTATTTCTCATATCAAGCATTGAAGCAAAAGCTGCAGTCTTACACACCTCTTCGGCGCCATGAACAATATGATGGCTCTTGTTTACGTTTCGTGAACCTGTGCTTTTGAGGCTACTTTTGTGCATGATTAGTGGCATCAAACTCATGAGTGAATGAGCAACTTTTGTGTAATCCATCAATACGGAACATGCAGATTGCAAAAACATAATCTGAGCTCAGCTTCAGATTCAGCACCCCAAAATTACCCTAAATCAGTTCTCAAAGTCCATGCAAGAAAAAATGTTTTGTTTTTTTGTTGACCAGTGTAATTCAGACTAAAATGACTCAGCAGTTACTTGTTGTACATAATATGGCAATGTGTGTGGGGTAACACACGAATAAACCAGCTGCTGAGCTGAAACGTGACACATTGAACTGCAGTAATTCCACACTCATCTTGATGGTTTCACCTTTACTGTGCACTGCAGCTACTCTGTGTGCAGAGTGTGTAAAGGTGAAGTTTTGTGTGTGTGTGTGTGTGTGTGTGTGTGTGTGTGTGTGTGTGTGTGTGTGTGTGTGTGTGTGTGTGTGTGTGTGTGTGTGTGTGTGTGTGTGTGTGTGTGTGTGTGTGTGTGTGTTTAAACGCATGTTCACACCCATTCACACTGTTTACTCTCGGTTGCAAATTCGGGTCAGGGTTAGATTTATTGCTGTTAAGTATAGTGTGACAACAACTAATTAAAACACTGACTACATGATCTTATGGCAGAGTTGTAATTAGAGCACCAGCTCCTATTGAAGCTGTATACTTTAAATATTCTGTTGCCAGGTGCTGACTCTTTACCACCATATCAAACATACCAATTTACTCTGCTGTGTCTTTAATTTGCTATGAAGCGATGAAATCTTGGATCAAGACAATCTGGGGTGGTTCCTACACATTTTCATCATTTCTGCAGCCACACAGAATCATCACCTCAGGAAAACTTCCAAGTAAAAGACATATGTAATTTATATCAATAATTTATATCAGTATGTAATTTATATCAACATATGTTTGACTCAAAGTTTTCACAAATTTACACTTTTGACATTTTGTTGCTCTGCTGAGCCATGTTGGAATAGCCGCTTTGAAGCAAGTATTTCCTTTTGCTGCCATTATGGTAAGCGTGAGGATTATGGTGAGGGAGCTTTAATGACATTCATGAGACTTTCACTTGCTTTTCTGTCTGATTTCCCATGTGTCCCAATAATGATGATGGAGGATGGCTTCCTCGCCAACGTAGCAATGAAATTTAAAAAACGGCACTATGTGGATGACTTGGTTTGAGATCAGGCTATTCAAATCCTGTATGCAGAGTGGCACTCTAAAACTTTGTTCAAAACAAGGTGTTTAAAAAATATTCCAAAACTTTTCTTCATTCTGAAGACAACACGTTGCTCATATTCTGTATTTGAATGTTTTTGGTTTATGTCCACCTTAAAATTATTGTTCCTGAACTGGTTACAACCAAATGAAATACCTATTAATATGAGCTGAGGGCCGCGCAGTGGCACTAGGCTTTCTCTATGGTAGACGGAGGCACAAACTAGAAATGGCACAAAAAAAATCTCTGCAGTGGGTAAAAAGCCACAGTCCGACGGTAAACGAAGGCACAAACGAGAAATGGCACAAAAAGCTGAAAAAAGCCACAAACCGACGGTAGACAAACATAGACATTATAAAGAAGAGTAGACACCGCATTGGTTGCTGTGGCTCAAGAAATGCAGCTGCCATCTTGGACCAGTCATCGTAGTGATTCTATCATAAGGCAGACAGTAGACGAACATAGACATTATAAAGAAGAGTAGACACCACATTGGTTGCTGTGGTGCAAGAAATGCAGCCGCCATCTTGGACCAGTCATCGTAGTGATTCTATCATAAGGCTGATGGTAGACAAGCATAGACATTGAACAGGTGCCTCATTGGTTGCTGAGGCGCAAGAAATGCGGCCGCCGTCATCGTAGTGATTCTTTCACAAGGCACAGTGAAGGTATGATTTTATAATCTTATTTTCTTTTTTAATCTTTCTAACATAATATGTGTAAAATACCAAGTGTTCCAATACTTTTGGAGGGCACAGTATCCTACGCTTATGATGAGTGCAAAATGAGTGTTTTATTATTACTGTTTTGTTTAAGAATGTTTAATTTTCACTGTTGCTGCACTTTGTGTGAAATCAGTCATATCTTATATCATATTGATATGACAATATTGCAATATGATAATTTGCCCACATTGTAGGTAAAAAAAGGAAAATGCTTAAAAAGGTGGGGGGAGTTTGGTGGAGTTCCCCCCCAGAAGCTGAAAGGTTTTAGCCATGCTCATGCTCCACTGAAGCATTTACTCAGAAAAGTCTGAAGGACCTAAATGACATGATGAGATGCTGAAGAGCTTCGCTCGTCATGTCCGCAACATGTACATATTACCATTTCTTGTAAGACTGTGGTATTGTCCATTCCACAGCTAACAAGCTAAGCTGTTCTGGGTATATTGTTTAGCCTAACTGTAGCTAGGTAACTATTTTCAACATTATTTCTCTTTACATATTAGCCTGCCCATTACACACTGATAAAGCTGATGTCTAAGGCCAGCATTTATAAGGCAGACGGCACAATAATTGCCTCCTCTTGTTGAAAACAGAGACTATACTACATTTTTCTCTAACTGCCTGCTGCTGGCAAATTTCTCTCCACCATTCAGAGATGCGCATGACCTTCAGAGGAAGGCAGGATGTGAACTCAGCATCAAGTGACTGCAATGTTTTATTTTAAATGTTAATAAAATAAATAATTGTTATATACTGCTGACTTTTTTTTTTTTTATTCTGTTTCAGAACATTAAAACAGTTCAATGCTTCTGGTTTCTTTTTGTTCCTTGTAACGTCAGTTATTTCTGGTTTTCATTTTCATTAGTTGAACTAGTTCAAAGACTTGTCTGAGGGTGCTGTGCATGGCCATTTAATTCTTCTCAGTATATTCTGGCATTCATCAAGGATGTGTTCTGGCTCCTACTCTGTTCAGTGCTTTCATGGACTGGGTGTTTGGTTAGGACTGTGGAGAACAGCAGCTTAGTTGACTTTATCAGCAAGGAATACCTTGACTTCTCGAATGATGCTGTGATCTTTTCGGAATCAGTGGATACCCTGATTCAGAGCTTCTGGGTTTGCAGTTGTTCTGGATCAAGACAAGGATCCATTGACTACCTGGACTCAGCCATCAGAATTGTGTCTTTATGTGATGAAAGAGAACTTCTAGAAATTCATGCCTTGGCTTTTCAAATTGAAAGACACTAGTAAGAACTCATGGAGTCATGAAGTCACAACACATAGGTGTTTGGCAATGCAAATATATCTCTACAGGAGAACTAAAATCCCAAGTCTCTGTCACACAGAAGGCATGGGAACGGCATGTTCATGGCAACTATTGATGTGCTATACGTACTGATATTTCCGGCCAAAACCTGCAGTTGCCAGTGTGTGTGCATTGTGTAACTACTGCACTTGTGTGTGCATGTTGTGACCATTGCGTGTCCGAAGAGTTCAGTGGCATTTAAAATAGCACATCATCTGCTGCTTCCTGGCCAGTGTTTTATTAATGTTGGCGCTGTTTTTTTCCATGTTATCATGGATTTAAAGTTTCTGAACAACCTGGTGCTTTCCAGCTTGTCATATTTACATCATGTCATATGTTGCCATATGTGTTGACAGTACAATGGTGTGTGTATGGTGTGTATTAGTGACATGACCAAAACACTTCCCACACCTTGGAGAGTGCTGGCAGCCATGTGGTGTTGTGTGACGTATTTGAGGTGGATACTGGCGAGTGCCACACGCGCCTCTAATCAGCAAAACCACGTAGTCAGTTGAAAATTTTGTGACTGCATTTTTCAACCTGGGCTGTGTTCTTAGACATTTCAGGGTTCATCGTTTTGCCCAAAAACAACAACAAAAAGTTCCTCAGTGCATTATTCTGTTCATCCTATTCATTTCTGCTTGAGTTTTTAATGCCCTGTTGTTTCCTGCCTTACTGTAGTGTCTCACTATCTTATTGTTAATGAGAATCAGTGACCTAAGGTGTCGAGTAGATTACTTTGGTCCTATAGGTGTCTTTTGAGGATCCTTTGGTGTCGCTGGAATGACTTTGTATCAAATGAACAGTTACTTAGTGAGTCTAAGATGTTGCGTTGTGAGCGAATGTCAGGTACAACATTTTGTCCATGTGGTGCATTTCTATGGACATAATCACTCAGGTGCCTAAGTGTTGAGGACCTGAGAGAGTAGAGAAGAGCAAGGGGACTCCCACGTTTCACATGGCTACAACAGATAGATGATACTTTTGAGAGGTGGAGATGGACCAATTGTCTGCCTGCATGGTTGCCATCCAGAAACCAAGGGAGTTCCGTAGGTTGGTGGATGCAGCAATGCACCAGTGCGTGTTCCCAGACCTAACTTTACCAGACCTGAACTATCAAACAGTAAAATGCACAGAGACTAGAGACATGATGTTTGTTAAACCTTTGAGCTCTTATGTGATTTATTTATTTATTTATTTTAACCTCTGCATGTTCTCATCAGGTGGTGTTTCCTCGGGTGGCCAGAGTTTGTAAGAATGACCGTGGAGGCTCACCCCGTGTCCTGGAGAAGCAGTGGACATCCTTTCTCAAGTCCCGCCTAAACTGCTCCATCCCCGGGGACTCCCACTTCTACTTCAACATCCTACAGGCAGTGACGGATGTAATTCACATCAGCGGGAGGGATGTAGTGATGGCAACCTTCTCCACACCTTATAACAGGTATGCCGCACAGTGTATCAAGAGGCTCAACTAGAGAGACAGTCATAGAACTGAATCCCTAAAAACAAAAAACAAAAAAATAAGTGATATATATGAGTGATATATCGTATATCCTAACTATTAAAAAGGCTTTAACATTTCCTGGCTCCACACCTTAATCTAGATCTACCAGGCCCGGATCCAGACCGGTTTGGACCAATGCAGTTGCATCGGTCATATTTTTTTACGCATTGTTCGTCATTGGTAAAAAAAAAAAAATCTCGAATAATCCCGAATAGTGCCGAATGTGTCCCCGCGGTGAACACAGCTTTTGATTTGATCCCACAATGCACCGCGCAGGTGGATCAAAACAAACGTAGCGTTAGGCATCCAGGCATGGCATCCAGGAAAAAAGTTGTGCATGGAAAATTGAGTGCTTATTTCGGCAAGAAACGTTGAGTGGTTTATAAATAGTTTTTAGACAATAGTGTGGTTTGAAAGGCATTCTATGATGACTGAAATTACATTTTCGGTGGTTTTCCGACTAAAATCGTTGGTCGATCGATGGCCAAAACTTGGAAAAGAAAAAAACCACTCGCCCAGTCGCTATTGATTGTTGATGCCTATGATATGGGACATGCCACATGCATTGATTGTAAAAGTATTTAATTTATCCATAAATCATCATGGACGTATGCCTGGTTTAAGTGTATTTATGCCACACACAAACTTTCAGATTGGAAAACATTTTATTTATTTACTAAATACATGTATCGGAACGAAGGCACCCATTCGGTCACGTGGCATAGGACACTTTCCGATAATCAAAGAAATTAAATCATTGTTGACACACAGAACTTTCTTTGTATTTTAAATACACTGTAAATTGGTAGTTATATTTTTCTTCTGGAGCGAATAAATACTATTAGAAATAAATTCTATAAAATTCCAAAAACTACACTGTAAATTTGTAGATTTACTTTTCTTCTGGAGCAAATAAATAAATTCTGCAAAATTCTAAAAACTGATTATTTTTAAATTATAGGGAAATTCCACAGCCATGTGATACGCGAATAAAATAAAATATGAATAAAAGAATGAAGATTATTGAATAACAAGACGTGTACGATTTTTATTTTATCATTGGGCAAAAATGCATCTGTCAGATTTTCACTCTGGATCCAGCCCTGTCTACCTCTATAATTGAACACTTTCTATTCCAGATTGAACACAACCTTCGAAGTATGTTTGTTGTATGTTCAGTAACAAACCAACCAACAGATCTAGGTGAAAACACAGCCTTCTTTGTGAGGTAACACCAGAAAACATCCAAAAAATAATCAAATCAAGCTTGAGTTTAGCAAAAATCAGAATTAAGTTGTTAATGTCATTCATAAATTTAAACGTCTGCTCTTTTTCTGCGGTTAGTTCATGTGCCTAATATCGTCTTTTCCGTTTCAGCAATTATCTTTCACAGTTTGAAATGCTTCCTCAATTCATCAACATTGTGACGGTGTGACCTTTATTAATGTTCGCAGCTTGTGCCCCTGCTGTGTCTCTTTGCGAAATGTCATTTATAGCAATACTAACTCAACATTTACATCATCTGTCAGAGCAGTTTTCCTTCCTTTTTGGCATGCAGGTGCTTACATTTTCTTTGAGAATTCATATTCAAAACTGCTTTCATATTCATAGCAGGAGGAGTCGTTATCTAAATTGAAAATTACCACAAAGTCTCAGAGTCTGGCTGATAGCATGCACATATTGTAATTTTCCATTTTATGGCTGCTTTTTAGCAGATAGGACAATTGCTTGTAACAATGCAATTGAGCGTGGTTAATGGACATTAAAACCCAATGAAGCATTGCCACGGAAAATTTCTGTGAGCACCAGTTTGGATTTTGGCATTCATTTTCTATTTTGTATTCAGAGTGTGAAATGAGAGGGAGCATGTTGACACTGTAAGGTGGTTTCTATATATCTATCTGTCCGTTTACCTCACCATCTATCTGCTTCATTAGCTGTCTGCTACAAACAGACGTATGAATGTTTAACTTTCTGTACACATTCACTGGAGAAAGTAATTACTGTAATTTAGTAGCTAAACCAAGAAGTAGCAGCTCATGTGACCTTGCACTCTATAATACTGCCCTTGTGTATGCTGTCTCCCGCGTGTCTACATGATAACTGTGCAACCCATGACGCAACAACCACAAAATCCAGCCAGCTGAGAGAGACAGAGATTGTACATTACAAGAAAGATAGAGGATAAACATTTCTCAGTGTGAATTTCTGAGAGCACTTGGGTGAAAAATAGAAAGATGACTAAGCGATGTGCGATGCATTGCTCCTCACAGACACAGACAAGCCAGGGGCTCTAATGCTATCACAAGACAGACGGTTTCCCCTCAAATGAATTGCACTAATGAGATAATCTGTCGTCTTGAGTTTTTTTTTTTCCCCCGACAGTGGACTTCTGATGAACTTTGATGCCTCCGGGCTTTTGGGGAAACCCAGGCTTGGAGGGGCGGGGTTGAGAATGTGTCTCCAAAAAGGCTTGACAGTATGCACAGACACTGAGGGTCCTTTATTACAGTCAGCGCAAAGCAGTGCACAGTGCAGCACAAGTGTTACTGCTAGTTTGCCTCAACACACGTGCCATTTCCATACCCAGTGCCCTCATTCTTGGCATAGTTAATGCACTTGCACTCATCTGTGTGCCCTTTGGTGTGTTGGTTTTAAAATGGGGTGTGGTGAGGTGCAGTGTCTGTGTGTTCCTGTTGTGAGGCAGCAGCAAATGATTGCACCAAACCTGGTCTAAATTCAAGGGCTGGACTTTTTGCTACAGTACGTGCATGGTGCATTATTCAGATACTCCTTACACAGGGAGGTTCACGGCAAGTGTGCTGTGCTGTGCTTCTACAAACAGATATGCTCACTGGCACAGCAAACAGCAACAAAACTGAATTGAAAACAAAGTAAAAGTAAGCAGTAAAGGAAAATATAAAAGTTTAATAAAGACAGAACTTGCCACAGGAAGGTGCAGGTACACGGGGGTGGGGGGGTGTCTGTCTAAAACAGTGGGATATGGAGGTTAGATTAGATTAGATTAAACTTTATTGATCCCTTGGGAAGACTCCCTCAGGGAAATTGAGGTTCCAGCAGCATTGAATAGCAGCACGCAGGGTAAGAAGCACACAGAGTATCAAAAGTGAAAGTAAAAAAAAAAACAATTTGTAAATACGTATAAATATGAATACATGATTATAAATACCAGACATACTGCTCGCTACTGGTATACTGGCTACTACTGTTCCTCTCCTTCCCGTCCTCTGTCTTCCTGTTACTCCTTCCCCTGAGTGAGGAGTTGTACAGTCTGATGGTCTGAGGGACAAAGGTGTTTCTCAGTCTGTTTATCCTGCACGTGGGAAGGAGCAGGTTGTGGCTGAAGAGGCTTCTCTGGTTGCTGATCATGGTGTGCAGAGGGTGACTGGCATCGTCCATAATGTCTAGCAGTTTGTCCAGTGTTCTTTTCTCTGCCACTGTCACCAGACAGTCCAGCTTGATAAGGAGTTGCTGCTGAGTTGCTCTAATGCTTCACCTCAGGGAGCTGTGGTGGATTTTTTTCTGCACTTGGTCACGCATTTTGATGCTTTGTACACAGAAACCTTTCTTCACCAGAAAACCTCTACCTTCTGAATTCATGCTCTAAATAGAAATGCACCACCACCTGTCCCATAAAGGCAACATCAGGTCATACTCTGACTGGCTTATTTCATGTTTTACCCAAAACATACCAATGATTAATTAAGTAACCTAACTTTTTCCACCTTGCACCTTACTTTGCCCTTACATTGCCACAAAAATAGCAAAGTGGAGTTGGACAGACCTCAAATACATTGTACTTAGACCATGCACTATAGATTGCCAAGACAGGAACCAATAACTTGTAGGTTTTAGTGTATACACTGCAATGGCAATTATTTGACAAATTATGATTACAAAATAACAATCAGTTGAAATGCCAAGGGAACTGAAACAATTGCACATTACTATGAAATTCAAAAGAAAACAAACCTGTGGCAGACTTCATCAAATGGTGTGTCAGACTGGCATAGGGACTCAAAATTAGAATAGAAAATGGAATGGGGTAAGTTCCAACTCCAACTCTTTGATGGCTGTACCAGTCTCATGTGTTGTGTTAATCAGTCATGAGGCTATTTCACAGAGTGCCGTTCCTTCCCATTTAATCTAGAATAGCAAAGCAGGGCTTGTCTTAAAGCATAGTACCTTCTTGATCCATGTCTCTCAATCCTGAAGAAACTTTGTATACAGTATATAGTTGGTATATACTATATACTGCCATCATCGGCACCAGATTTCAAATCGGGATCCAGTTTTTGAACTTATAGGTGTCAGCCTGACTCCAGAAAGGGCAAAGAGGGTGCGTTTTTCTTTGTAACCACCAACTCCACCAGGTGATTTCATTGATGAACTCGTCTGCTCTTAATCAGGTTCTCCTCCAGGTTCTTGAAATTGTTTATAGTATGTGGTAACTTCTGGGTATTTGCAGTCTTAACAACTCAATCATGTTGGAATGTCTTGAAATGGGGTATTCGTAGTGACTACAGCTTGAAACTTGTTTGCTCATACTCTATTGGGGATAGAATTTGAAGCCAAAGCAGCATTTGTTGCAGGTTGTGGTCATGTCTGGACAAGGATGCAGCTCCTTTCATTTTCGGCTTGGGTTGCCAGGTCTGCACTTTATAAACCAGCCTGTAAGGAGGCAAGCCAGATTAAGCCAGTTCATCCCATTTTTGCACTTTTTGGATCATGGGCAATCGTTGTAGAACAGCGCCCTGTGGAATAGCCCTGTCAGCTGTGTGATCTTGCACACCTCATTTTTTCTCCCAGAGTTGAGCCAAATGTTGGTCACCGAACGTGAAAATGAGACAATATCAATGTCGTATGACAATTTCCATATGTAATACATTCCTTTATTGTTCTCTGCAAGAACTCCAGACATGGCCAGCAGGTGGCAGACAGGTCTACGGGTGTATTATATACAAACATGCTTGTTGACTTGATCTGGTTCATCAAAGTTAACCAGCGTCTACTGGTAATCAGTTTTTCCTCATTATATGCCCTTTAGGTTTGGAGAAGTATAAGATAATATTATTTATTATTTTTTAGTTATCGAGTTAAGAAAGTGGAGTCTTTTATCTGTTCATGCTGCCTATGGACATTTTACAGTAAAAATAAGACATATCAGAGAGATCAGTGTCAATAAATGGTTGATGTTTATGTGTTGGATTCTTACATGTATGTGTGTGTGTTGTGGCAGTATTCCAGGCTCAGCAGTGTGTGCCTATGACATGGCGGAGGTGGCCAGTGTGTTCACAGGGCGCTTCAAGGAGCAGAAATCCCAAGACTCCACCTGGACGCCTTTTCCTGAAGAGAGGGTTCCTAAGCCAAGGTACAAAAGCAGTTAATTAACTGGTGTATACACACACAAACACACACACACACACACGCCAACTTACAGGATTTAGCACACTAACACACATTCAGTCACACTTTCTGTCATTCTCACACACTCTCTCTCTCTCTCTCTCTCTCTCTCTCTCTCTCTCTCTCTCTCTCTCGCCATCTCACACATACATTTATAAGTGATCTTAATAAAACATGATGAAGTTATGCAAACTTTACTCTAATAAAGGTGCACATATATTTGTTAAATAGCACTGCATTGGTATCAGATTTGAGCTTGTTTTGCAGGATTACACATCCTGGATTTGAGTGTGTCGCTGGCAGACGGGCTTACTCCGTCTTCACAGTTGCACCTATAACTCATTTAGCTCACTTCTCCCCCACATGCAGCTGCGTCAAAGGAAGTCACAGTATCAACAAATGAAGCATGAGATCCTTTTACAGATGGCTTCTGGCTAATTCCACAAATGCGCAAGCCTGATCAATGTCTTATCTGTTTCTTACTAATTAGTGTGCTAAGAGCTGCTCCTCCAAAAAAACAGATTTACCACAAAGATCTGGGCCATGATAATTACTGGTTCCGTGTGAGCGTGCATGTGTCTGTGCTCCCATATGACCGAGGAGGCGGTTCCTCGTATGCCTGCATCTGCATGCTTTGTGCGAATAGCAACATATGTGCCGAGGTTTGCCCACTTCGCCCAATTAGTACGCTGAATTACCTGTTTATGTTCAGCGAGGTCAGATTTGAGCGACTTTGCCGTCGATTGATGTGCTTAATTTCATTTCCGTTCTCTGGTGTGTGCAGACCTTTTATCTGCAGGCAAACAGACGGAGGGTTGTAACAATGTCTCCAAGGTCTGCCCCTGCAGCAGACTGTTACTCCATGTGTTCTCTCATACTGAATCATTCACAGATTTTTGTGTTTAAGAGACGTCTGTTTTGATTCTGCTCTCCATGTGTCTGCTGACATAAATGTTGTTAAAGCAAAGAAAATGCTAAAGCTCTGCCTTTTTGTCAGTCAAATGGTGCCACTGATGCTGTATTTTAGGGCCCCTTCACACATAGCATGAAAGACGCGGAAACCTGAAGAAAATCCAGACACGAAACACAAAATGGGGAGTAGAGAAGCTTGAATCTTCGACTGGACTGGGTTGCTTGACGCAAGGACGTTTCGCTTCAAATCGCAGAAGCTTCCTCAGCTAAAATTCTTGCTCTGGTAGTCTGACTTCTGTCTTGACCCTTGTTCTTCTCTACAAGGGTCAAGGGTTATTTAACCACAGGGTTAAATAACCCTGGTTAAATTAAAAAAAAAAAAAAAAATGCCACTCGTGGGATTCAAACCTGCAATTTCCAAAAGCTCAGCTTACCAGATGGGAACATTACCACTGCGCTACAATCACTGTCTTATAACAGGAGCATAAAATGCCTAAAATCAACAATGAGATAAATGTATTTAAACAAAAAAAGAGAAAAAAGCACCTTAATAACTGACAACATGGCATTTGTCACTGCGTATTTTTGGTGATATATGACTGAAAGTGGCGTATTTGTGACACTGTTGGCTTGTCATATTGTCATGGACCTGCGGCGCGCATGTTCTGCCGAACACGCGTAACATTCAGATTGCCTGCTGCATGATCTGATGGACCATTTCACATGCAGCATCCTGCCGATGTGCGCTGTGTGTGGCCGCTGTAGCCTGTGTGTGTGGGCTCAGATGTGGCTGTCCGGCCCCCATATGAGCATGTCTGTAAATACATATCAGCATGTCATGCAAGTGTGCTCTCCCCTTGCATGCCACACACACATATACACACACACACACACTTAGACAAATTTCACATCCAGCTTGAAGGTGATCGTCTGCTCACTGTTTTTGTGCTAATAGTGCGAATGGTCATACATTTTCTAAGTGTCAGGCGAGCGGTGTTGGATGTTCGTGTGTGTCACCTGGAAATTGGCCGACGCCTGCAACGAGAGGGATTGAATGGGCTCTCACAGGGCACACTCTGCCTTTCAGCTGCTGGTGTGCACAAATAATTGTAGCGACAGGTGTACGAGGCATTGGAGGCAGCTCTGATTTTTCACAAATGGCATGCAATTCCTCCTTTGTGTGCTAGTTGGCTTCAATCGTGTTATGTATGAAGGGGCCCTTAATAATGTCAAGTAGAGGGTTGATTAACTTGAGCAGAAGAGTTGAGTTCTCTCCCTTATTTAGCGGGAGTAGGGGAAAATCTACAGAGGATCTTCAGACAGCACAAAATCCCAGTTTACTTTAAACCTGTTAACACCTTGAGACAGAAATTAGTTCACCCTAAGGACAGGATCCCTAGTTACAAACAGAGCAATGTAGTGTATTCTATCAGATGTCAGGAAAACTGTAACGAACACTACATAGGTGAGACTAAGCAGCCGTTACACAAAAGGCTATACCAGCACCGCAGAAAGGGCACCGGTGGACCTCAGTCTGCAGTTCATCTCCACCTTAAAGACACTAACCACACGTTTGAGGACAAGGAAGTTAAAATCTTAAGGGCCTGTCACAGTGGCGTATTCGTAGAGCTGCTCATTGTAGTGTTGTGTTTCATTTAAATACGCCCGAAATACGCGCGTACTCAGCCTTTAACAGTGTTTGTTCATACTACAGTGTTTGCATTTTAATGTGTGCACACAGTCACGTGTGCCATGCTGCACCAGTTTCAGTGCTATTTTCTGCCTCTGTGGAAGTGCGCTCTGTTCTCTACTGCATGGTGTGGTGCGGCTCAAAAACAGTCATTTAACATTATTATTATTATTTATTATTTTTTATGCAGCGAGTGCGCGTTTATTTTAGAGTCACAGCTCTTTTCAGCTTTGATCAGACTGATCAATCAGGGCGTTTGATGAGCGCACCGACATGCAGCAAGTGCGCGTTTATTTTAAAGAGTCACAGCTCTGATTAGAGACACAGAGAAAGAGAGAGAGAGAGAGAGAGAGAGAGAGAGAGGGAGGGAGAGTGTGCGTGCACGAAAGAGCACTTCTCTCTCTCTCTGTGACAGAGAGAGAGAGAGAGAGAGAGCTTTTATTTTATTTTATTTTAAGGAGTCTGATAGAGGAGAGAGAGCGGTTTTATTTTAAGAAGACTCAGACTCCTCAAAATAAAACCGCGCTCTTTCTCTCTCTCTCTCTCTGTGTGACAGAGAGAGAGCGAGCGAGCATGCGCACGAGAGAGCGCTTTTATGAAACAATGCAACACAGTGAAACAGTCCTCATATATAATGAGTCCAGTATGATAAAGTGAAGCAAGGATCTTGCAGTATTTATAGTTCAAGAAGAACAACAGGGAGATGTGAAGTGGCATACAGTACCGTGTTGAAGCGTGGGCAGGCTCACAATAGCGGACAGTAGCACGGCGCTGCGTGTACTCGCGTGAAGGCTCCATGCTGTGCTGTACGCCAAAGAAAATTAAACATGTTTAATTTCTTCCGTCGTACGCACGTAGCCCTCAACATACTGCTACGGATTGAGAAAAAAACTCTTCGTGAAGTGGGCGGAAAGCTGCTCATTACAGCGTAGACAGTACGCTGTAATGAGCAGCTCTACGAATACGCCACTGTGACAGGCCCTTTAGTCAGAGAAAGGAAATGGTTTGAGAGAGGAGTGAAAGAGGCATTTTATGTGAAACAGTTGAAACCCAGCCTTAACTGGGGAGGGGGTCTGAGACACACTTTGTTCCCTGGTAATGAGTCATTCACGTCATCAGGAGAGTCGTCAGGGGAGCCGTCAGGAGAGGCGTCCGTCCCATCATTAGGAGGGACAGCTGTCCTGTCATTAGGAGGATGCTAACTAGAGCACAATAGGTGCTAATTAGAGATATTGTTTAGTCACTAGCCTATAGCAGTCTGCCTCCCGGTAGGAGGGGTCTGGTCTGGTTAGGTTAGGTTTAAAACTCCAGCTTGTGTGGCTTCTGTTTATTCTTCTCTACAAGAGTCAAGACAGAAGTCAGACTACCAGAGCAAGAATTTTAGCTGAGGAAGCTTCTGCGATTTGAAGCGAAACGTCCTCGCGTCAAGCAACCCAGTCCAGTCGAAGATTCAACATTCTCTACTACTTGAGCAGAAGAATATTTTCCCCAAATCAAGCCAATACTGTTTGGAGTGCATTTCAAAGCAATGCTTGAAATATGAATTTACAATATTTCACTTTTAAATTCTTCTTTTTCTCTATATGGGCATGATATAAATTCTCCACTAAGGCCTTGCAAAGATGCTTGAAAGGATTTCACAGTAAAATGTGACCACGTCTATATATTATTGAGACTTTCTTCCTGACATGTTGACACTCAGTGGCCAGTTGGCTAATATTTCTCAGACCTGGTGTGGATTACGTGGTGTGGCAGGATATCAGAGACCATGCAGTAAAGGCTTTTACAAGCTCTCAGAGGTGAGATGCCTGCAATGGGGATGTACTATCAAAAGCAGCTTCTCTTTTACAAGCAGCTCACCAATTCCCTGTAAAAGGATCTGAAAGATAAAATGTCCTGCTGCTCTACCCTTAGACCAAAAAAAAACAAAAAAAAAAAAACATCACACATCTTGTGTCCTCTGCTCTGACCTAAACTGATTGGAGTTTAGTCATTTAAGTCTGCACTCATATTGATTTTTATAGATGCAGAATTTTCTGTTTTGTGTAATGCCGCGTTCACACCGGACGACATGTGATGCCACAAATTCGGGTCTCTCGCCTGGCGATGGACTTGCCACCATCGCCCGGTGTGTCGCTCTGCTTTCGCTGCGAAAATTCACCCCAATGTGTCATCAAATAGGAGGAGCTTCCATTCCGCTCGCTGACTCCGGTTGTCAGTCAAGTCAACACGGCAGACCTTGATCATACAGAGTGAGTTGCTGTGCTCTTTTTGTGTTGGAAAGCTGACTTACGTCACCAGCGGCACCGTCCCTGGGTTCACAACATCCTCATGAGACGTTCCCAATTCAGGGAGTTTCATCATTTGCTGCAGGAGCTGCGTCTGGATGACTGCTGCTTCATTGGTCAACTTCAGTTGACCAGTGCTTCAGTGGCTGCTTCAACGGGACCTCCTGTCCCGTTCACGCGCGCACATGTGAACAATTAAAAAAACAAAAACTGGCTGCTTCTGCAGCTCCTCGCTCTCCCCTCCAACTCTGTCATAATTGTGTTATAAACCAGTCACCATTTGTTTTATTATACATCTGTGTAGTTAATAAATAAAATAATCTTCACAGACGATTCGTTCGTGCACGCACATGAAAAGAAACTGGCTGCTGCGGTGCTGCTGCTTGCTCTCCCCTCAAACTCTGTCATAATTGTGAAATAAAGGACAAAAACAGGCTGGCTGCTAGAGACGGGACATGTCCACGTCAAGTATAAACCCCAGACATCTCCACGTCACTACATATCCAGTCCCTGATTGGTCATTGTGACACGACAAGACGAAAAAGTTCAGATTTTTCAACTTGGGGAAGAGGGCGATGCGACGCGATATCGCGCCCCAAATGCGCCAATCACTCAAAATCGCTTCATTTGCGTCCATTGCATCGCACTGCGTGGCTTGGACTTTTGTGGTGCCACAGCGCATCCTTCCATAGGGATTAAATGGCAACCTGTTGACCGTCACTTGCGTGTCGTCTGGTGTGAACGCAGCATTAGAATTTTGGCTGTGACAAATTGCTTGTTTCCTCTGTCACCAATGTAGGTGTTTTTTTTTGGGGGGGTGGGGGGTGGTTCCATTTACTTTTTCTCATTAACGTATTCTATATCTCCCACCTTCCTCACCACTTTGTTCTACTCCACAGGCCCGGAAGTTGTGCCGGCACTCCATCCATGGAGAGGTATAAAGTCTCCAATGAGTTCCCAGATGACACACTCAACTTCATCAAGATGCATCCACTCATGGATGAGGCTGTGCCCTCCATCGCCCACAGGCCCTGGTTCCTCAAGACAATGGTCCGGTAAGTATTACGTACTCCAAAGGCTGTCGTCATCATTGTAGGTCTGTGAGCCTCTTCAGCTCAGGACAATAACGATGTGAAATGCTGCTCTGAGAGTCGAGCTCATTAAAACACAGTAGTACTTCACCACACACCAGCCACTGACCTATTTTTGGTGAGGAAATAGTAATGCACTCTGTACTATCATTCACTCAGAGTTACTCTGAAGTGATGAAGGTAACTATGAGTCAGGGTAAACAACTTTGCAGTAATATTAAAGTGGAGAGAATCTCTGTAGTGAGGCGACTGTTATTCTTGTATCCAACAACATGCACACTTGCAAAACTCAGACTTAGATGATAGCTTCAACATTTATGGATGCTGGGGGGTTCAAATGTAAGTAGTGTTTTGGCTGGTGATCTGAGCAGGAAGGTGTAAGAGCTTATATCAGCTTAGTACAGGTGACACAGAAAGGATTCCTTTTGTATGTGTGATGCTGAGTGGGAAACATCATTTTGGTTGAGTTGGTTGCCTGAACCTATTGTGCTCTCACACTTGCCTCACTCCATGTTTTTTGGACACGATTTGCCTTTTTATAAGCATTCGTGTTCAGTTGCTTCTCCTCTGATAAAATGCTGAAGGAGTTTCCCAAAACACACTGCGGACTAAGGTCAATGCTGTTTAATCATGAAGGTCTGGCTTGTTTTTAGCCACTACACTGCACACAAACACTTCATCCAGGCTCTGGGGGAATATAAAATAGAATAGAATAAAATAGTCTTTATTCTCATTGTACAGGGGGGTTACAACAAAATTAGGTGTGCTCCTGCAGAGCTACTGTACACTACAAAAAAACAAGACATCTTATACACCACAAAAAATGGATCAAATATGAAATATGTACTGTATGCTGTTATATTTATATGCTGTATATACACTATGAGCTATGGAGTAGTGCAAAGAAAATGGAGGTATATACATTGAGACAAATAAGTATTTGATCAGCTGTTGATTTTGCAAGTTTTCTCCAACTACAAAGAATGGAGAGGTCTGGAATTTTTTTCATAGGTGCACTTGAACTGTGAGAGACAGAATTTAAAAAAATCCAGATTATTATATTGTATGACTTATGAATAATTTATTTGCATTTTATTGTATGAAATAAGTATTTGATACAATAGAAATACAGTCCATAATATTTGGTACAGAAACCTTTGTTTGCAATTACAGAAGTCAGTTTCCTGTAGTTCTTGAGCAAGTTTGCACACTGCGGCAGGGATTTTTGTCCACTCCTCCATACAGATCTTCTCCAGATCTTTCACGTTTCGAGTTTCAGCTCCCTCCAAAAATTTTCCATTGAGTTCAGGCCTGGAGACTGGCTAGGCCACTCCAGGACCTTGAAATGCTTCTTACTCCTTAGTTGGTCTGGCTGTGTGTTCAGGTCATTGTCATGCTGGAAGACCCAGCCACGACCCATCTTCAGTGCTCTTACTGAGGGAAGAAGTTTTTTTGCCGAAATGTTGCAATACATGACCCCATACATCCTCGCTTCAATACGGTGCAATCGTCTTTTCCCTTTTGCAGAAAAGCACCCCCAAAAATGATGTTTCCACCCCCATGCTTCACAGTTGGGACGTGTTCTTGGGGTTGTTTTCATCCTCCAAAAACAGCGAGTGAAGTTGATACCAAAAAGCTCTATTTTGATCTCATCTGATCACATGACCTTCTCCCATGCCTCCTCTGGATCATCCAGATGGTCACTAGTGAACTTCAAACAGGCCTGGACATGTGCTGGCTTGAGCAGGGGGACCTTGCGTGCCCTGCAGGATTTTAAACCATGACAGTGTCATGTGTTACTAATGTAGTCTTTGCACCTGTGGTTCCAGCTCTCTTCAGGTCATTGACCAGGTCCTCCAGTGTAGTTCTGGGCTTTCTCAGAATCATCCTTACCCCATGAAGTGAGCTCTTGCATGGAGACCCAGGCTGAGGAAGATTGTGTTTCCTCCATGTTCTAATAATTATACCAACAGTTGTTGCCTTCTCACCAAGCTGCTTGCCTATTGTCCTGTAGCCCATCCCAGCATGCTGAAGCCCATTGACGCTCGCTGATGTACGTCCTAATAAGCTGAGCTCTTTGAAAAAGTTTGGGCATGCTGAAAATTTTCAACAAATGCCAGCATGTGACTCATACGTCCCGCACATGCAGGACATAAGTTGTAGGTAAGTTATGCGATTGTTGACACGTTTCTTGTAATTTACTCATAAGTCTAAATATGTCCATCAATGCTGGCCGCTGATTGGCTGAAACCTGCAGTCCTCATGCGGACTGACTGTTTCATTCACACAAGGAGTAAATATTACCTGTTTGCTTCAGTCCAATCCATCATCACAGTCTGATGGGCACGTATCCAAATAAAGCATCCTGATTTTGGAAAACGATGTCTGAAAATACTTTAGTTCCTTGTCATGGCTGGAAATGTAACGTTTTAAAGCAAGTCCCTCAGTGTTTTTTCTGCTGCAGGTGTGTTTCTCAGAAGATGCCGGTGTCACGCTCTGAACACACAGAAGCACTGTGATGATTTAAACTTTTAAAGCGCAATTCGACCGCAATTAGGTATGATCACACCTGAATAAAGCATTGTAACGCTTTAAACCTTTAAAGTGCCATCGCTGTCGGTGTGATCATTAGACGACCTGATTGATCAGGTGTGATCAGAGCTGAATGAAGTGCTGTGACTCTTTAAACTCTTAAAGCGCCATCGCACAGCACACAGCACTTAATTCAGGTCTGATCACACCTGATTGCGGTCGACTGGTGCTTTAGAAGTATAAATCATCACAGTGTTTCATTATTCAGGTTTCATCACAGACCTGTTCAGAATGCAACCGCTCTGTGCATTAAAAGTTTAAAGAGTCACAGCACTCCATTCATTCACGGCAGTGTTTACCACAGCCAGTTGACTCAGCAGCATTTTGTCCACAGTGAAAATGGTCCACCAAAATAAAAAATAAAAAAATAAAATAATGTTAAATTACTCTGTTTCTGACCCCCACCACACCATGCAGTACCAACCTGTCTGCATACGCTGGATAATCTTTAAGGTGTGACTGTTGCATTAATTTATTAGACATATGCCAGCGTTTTTAATACAGTCGGCATCTGCAGGATAAATCATCAAGGTGTGACAGGGCCTTAAGGTGCTAAAGGTGGGAGGAGGTATATTGGGAGGGAGGTAGATTAGGTTGGTCATTGTCCGGGGCTGGAGAGCTTTTTGGGTTGCTTTGTTGTCTGGGGGTGGAGGTAGATTGGGTTGTTTGTTTTCTGGGGGGGAGGTGTTTATGTGAGTAGGCTTGTGTGTGTGTGTTTGTGTGTGTTTCATTGGGTGTTTGCAGTACGTATGGCCCAGGAGAAGAAGCTGTTTTCAGCCTGCTGGTGTGGGACGTTGTTGACCTGTAGTGTTTCCCGGAGAGCAATGGATCAAACAGGGGTTAGGCAGGTTTTGAAGGGTCTCTTGCGATTGCCTTGGTTTTCCTAAGACAGCAAGATGTGACGATGTTTTCTAGGCTGGGAAGAGGGCAGCAGATGATCTTTAGTGCAGTATTTCAGACCCTCTGTACCACCTTTCTGTCTTCTGCTGTGGAGCCTGCATATGACACACCCAGGCAGTATGTCACTATGCTCTCCACTGAGGAGTGATAGAAGGCCAGCAGCAGCTTCGTGTCCAGGTTGTTCGTCCTGAGGACACACAGGAAGTGTAGCTACTGTTGAGCCTTCTTAACCAGAGCCCTGTTGTTGGAGGTCCAGGGTTGTCCAGGAGATGTGGGTGCCCAGAAACCTGAAGGTACTGACAGTTTCCACCTGTTCGACATTTATGCAAGTGGCGCGGGGAGGGGGGGGGGGGGGGGGGTGCTCCTGTCTGTTTTTCCTGAAGTCCATGATGAGTTCTTTTGTCTTATTAACGTTCAGGGTCAGGTTGTTCTCTAAGCACTGGAGCGACGGTTCCTTCACCTCGGCCCTGTGCGCTGTCTTGTCAACATCACAGATGAGTCCACCCACTGTGGTATCATCCACATATTTTATAATGCAGTTGGTTGGGTGGGTTGGAGAGCAGTCATAGATGAACAGGGTGGACATTTGAGGGCTGAGAATGCAGCCTTGAGGGGAACCAGTGCTTAGTGTGAACATGGAGGAGTGGTGGGGGCTGAGTCTCACAGACTGTGGGTGGCTTGTCAGAAAGTTTTGAATCCAGTTACAGGTGGGGAGGGGGATCTGTAATTTCAGCAGTTTGGTGATGAGAATGTCTGGGTATTAAATGCCGAGCCATATTCTACGGAGAGCATCTTCACATACGAGGTTTGTCCATAAAGTATCGTACCTTTTTATTTTTTTTTTAAACTATATGGATTTGATTCATATGTTTTCACGTCAGACAAGCTTGAACCCTTGTGTGCATGCATGAGTTTTTCCATGCCTGTCGGTGACGTCATTCGTCTGTGAGCACGCCTTGTGGAAGGAGTGGTCCCGCCCCATCGTCGGATTTTCATTGTCTGGAAATGGCGGAATGATTTGGGGTTTTTTTTCCATCAGAATTTTTTCAGAAACTGTTAGAGACAGGCAGCTGGAAACCATTCGAAAAATTTATCTGGCTTTCGGTGGAAATTTTACGGGCTCTATCTCGGCTTTCAATGCTTACCTGTCCAGTAAGTATCAGTGAAATTGTGGAGAGCTGGACATGTCCAAACTTGTCCTCTGACACGCCGAAACGGAGGTGTTCCTTTGTCTCACTTCCAAAGTGAGTCAGTTGTGACGCGCGAAGCCTCCGCGTGGCTTTCCATGACAAAATCTCTTGTTAAAAGTGAAATCTGCCGGAAAATGGCTGATGTCCAGCTCTTGTGATAACCAGAGAAAGAGCACACGACGGTCTCGTATCCACAGAGCCATCAGCTCAGAAATGGTCCGGTGGCTTGTGCCGTGTCATCGCAGCTCGGAGCGTGGCGCGCTGAGCGTCCTTAAAGGGGTCCTTAAAGCTCTACTACCAGACCTTATTCTCTGTGAAGCCCGTAAAATTTCCACCGAAAGCCAGATAAATTTTTCGAATGGTTTCCAGCTGCCTGTCTCTAACAGTTTCTGAAAAAATTCTGATGGAAAAAAAACCCCAAATCATTCCGCCATTTCCAGACAATGAAAATCCGACGATGGGGCGGGACCACTCCTTCCACAAGGCGTGCTCACAGGCGAATGACGTCACCGACAGGCGTGGAAAAACTCACGCATGCGCACAAGGGTTCAAGCTTGTCTGACATGAAAACATATGAATCAAATCCATATAGTTTAAAAAAAATAAAAAGGTACGATACTTTATGGACAGACATCGTAGCTCTTCTTGTTCTCCGAGTGACTCAGCACTGTTGAGAGTGAGGGTGATGTCGCCGTCCGTAGGCCAGTTTGCCCTGTAAGCAAACTGGTGGGTGTCAAGGGAGGGAGGGAGGCAGTCTCTGATGTACTAGGGGACTGATTGCTCTAGACACTTCATGATTATAAACCACGGGGCAATGGGTCTTTAATCATTCAGGCTGTTTATGGCAGGTTTTTGGGGGATGGGGATGATGGTGGAGGCCATCAGACATGTGGGGATGGTGGCATGTGTCAAGGAGAGGCTGAAGAGTTTGGTGAGGATTGCTTGCCAGCATACGGTCTCCGGGATGCAGTCAGGGCCAGCAGCTTTCCTGGGGTTCACTGCTCTTGGGTTTTTTTCTCTCTTCATGCTCCTGAAGAGAGAGAATTGAGGTGCTAAGACCAGGGGGAGGCAGTGACTGCAGGTGTGTGGTGTTGGTTTCGAAATGGGCAAAGAATTTGTTTAGCTCCTCTGCCAATGTGCTGCTCATGCTGGAGGATGTTGGGGGGTGGCCTTTGAATTTGGTTAGGGCCTGGATGGCTCTCCACATCTGACGTGGGTTATTGTCTGTCAGGTATCCCTGTATTTTGGTTGAAAGATGCAGCCTGCTTGCTCCACTGTGGCGTTGGGGATATGTGGGCATAGCCAGGGTTTGCGAAAAATCAGCAGACAACACTCATGGATAGGGATGGGTTAGATTTTTCAATATCGATTCCCTTATCAATACCTCCTGTGAATTTTCTGTGTACTAAATGTAGGCTTTACAGGTTTTATGTGTCAGCAACATTTTACTGAGTCTTAAAGTAAAGAAATATAAAATTGGTCACTGGATCCTTGATCTATGGACATAAAAATAAATCAAATCTGTACATGGTCAGTGGATCCTTGATCTCTGAACCTAAATAGAAATAAACAAAATCTGTTTTTGTCAAAAACATTTCCTTTCAGGTATTAATGAGACAAATTTAACTCCATAGCCACTGAGCTGCGGTCTTGCAGCCAGCTGAGCTGCAAGTCAACATAAATGTAATTCATAAAAAACTGAGGATGTCTCATTTCGGGGGTTTTGGTTTATGGTTTTGGTCTGTTGTAGTTTGCTGTCTGTATTACATCGTTTGGAAAGAGGTGTCATTTGATTTAAAACGGCGATTTGTTTTAATCAGCATTCATTCTGGCAATCTATCTTTCCAATGTTTGGAGCTGCGCAGTTATCCCACAAAACAGATATTATTATTATTATTATTATTAGTAGTAGTAGTAGTAGTAGTAGTAGTAGTAGTTGTATGTTCTTTTCCTGAGGTACAGTAACTTCAGTTTATGAACCGGTGAAGCGGGTCCAACTCACACTTGAGAACCATCGCATGTGCTGCCCCACGAAAAGTTAATGAGGAACGAATAAAAACCCTGGTGTGGAACAGAGGAGGATTCTCGTTTCTTGTTCACAACAAGACAAGAGTCCCAGGTAGTGACTTTAATCAGCACAAAGGTGAATCATGATTGACATCTTTAAATGGCATTGAGGGGGAGTTAATGAAGAAATTGTGGACCTTCTGCTTCAGTCAACGTGGAGAAATGATCGTTTTCCCGATACACACCCTCAAAAACAATGGCTGCTCTGGCCTCATGTGAACTGAAGAACCGATAAGGGCATCGTTAAGCAAAAAGGTAATGGATGTCAGTGGATCAAATAATTTCTTATCGATTCTTAGCAGGAATCGATTTTTGAAACTCATCCTTACTCATGGATGTGGCGGTGGTAGGCAATTTGTGACTGCAGCTCATCCATTTTGTTTGCAAGGGATCTGGCGTTAGTAAGATCCTTAGCTGCGCTAGTAGGCCCGCCCGGCATCTGCGTTTCTGCCTCCTCTCCCTGCACCGTCTCCAGCGCCTGCTAGGCCCAATAACAGACTACGGTGTGCACGGCAGTCTAGCTATCTCTGGTGGAATGTTGTGTGTCTGTGAAAAGGCAGCAGTAATTTCCATTTTTGCCTGAAATCCAATGTTGATCAGGTCTTGGCTGCTATAGATAGGGTTGCTGTGGCATGTTTGTGTTAGGAGAATAAATAAACTACAAAACACAAAAAGGTGCAAAATAACAGGGAGCCTCGAGCCGCTGCGTATGCGCCGCCATCTTGAGGAATATATCTGTTTCCTTCAATCTCTCTGGAACGGCTGAAACAATACTGACAGAGTTGTACTACAGTGCAGTGCATGTAGAGTGCAAACCTCCACCAACTCCAGTTTCCAAGTATTTTTACCTTGGAAAAATTTTTTAAGGCCAAAGTCCTGTTAGAAGTGGCTTTTCATAAGTTAAAATATAATACAAAATATAGATCAAAAGGGTTTTTCAATGTTAAAATCTTTCTGTGAAGGCTCTCAGTTGTCCAGGTGGTTTCGTCGTCTACCTGGTCGTTACTGTGAGTTTCTCTGTGAATTCTCAGACCTTTTGTCTGACTTAGTGCTTGGCTCAGATAATTATAGTGGGCGATTTTAACATCCACACAGATGCTGAGAATGACAGCCTCAACACTGCATTTAATCTATTATTAGACTCACTTGGCTTTGCTCAAAATGTAAATGAGTCCACCCACCACTTTAATCATATCTTAGATCTTGTTCTGACTTATGGTATGGAAATTGAAGACTTAACAGTATTCCCTGAAAACTCCCTTCTGTCTGATAATTTCTTAATAACATTTACATTTACTCTGATGGACTACCCAGCAGTGGGGAATAAGTTTCATTACACTAGAAGTCTTTCAGAAAGCGCTGTAACTAGGTTTAAGGATATGATTCCTTCTTTGTGTTCTCTAATGCCATATACCAACAGAGGGCAGAGTAGCTACCTAAACTCTGTAAGTGAGATAGAGTATCTTGTCAATAGTTTTACATCCTCTTTGAAGACAACTTTGGATGCTGTAGCTCCTCTGAAAAAGAGAGCCTTAAATCAGAAGTGCCTGACTCCGTGGTATAACTCACAAACTCGCAGCTTAAAGCAGATAACCCGTAAGTTGGAGAGGAAATTGCATCTCACTAATTTAGAAGATCTTCACTTAGCCTGGAAAAAGAGTCTGTTGCTCTATAAAAAAGCCCTCCGTAAAGCTAGGACATCTTACTACTCATCACTAATTGAAGAAAATAAGAACAACCCCAGGTTTCTTTTCAGCACTGTAGCCAGGCTGACAAAGAGTCAGAGCTCTATTGAGCCGAGTATTCCTTTAACTTTAACTAGTAATGACTTCATGACTTTCTTTGCTAATAAAATTTTAACTATTAGAGAAAAAATTACTCATAACCATCCCAAAGACGTATCGTTATCTTTGGCTGCTTTCAGTGATGCCGGTATTTGGTTAGACTCTTTCTCTCCGATTGTTCTGTCTGAGTTATTTTCATTAGTTACTTTCTCCAAACCATCAACATGTCTATTAGACCCCATTCCTACCAGGCTGCTCAAGGAAGCCCTACCATTAATTAATCCTTCGATCTTAAATATGATCAATATATCTTTATTAGTTGGCTATGTACCACAGGCTTTTAAAGTGGCAGTAATTAAACCATTACTTAAAAAGCCATCACTTGACCCAGCTATCTTAGCTAATTATAGGCCAATCTCCAACCTTCCTTTTCTCTCAAAAATTCTTGAAAGGGTAGTTGTAAAACAGCTAACTGATCATCTGCAGAGGAATGGTCTATTTGAAGAGTTTCAGTCAGGTTTTAGAATTCATCATAGTACAGAAACAGCATTAGTGAAGGTTACAAATGATCTTCTTATGGCCTCAGACAGTGGACTCATTTCTGTGCTTGTTCTGTTAGACCTCAGTGCTGCTTTTGATACTGTTGACCATAAAATTTTATTACAGAGATTAGAGCATGCCATAGGTACTAAAGGCACTGCGCTGCGGTGGTTTGAATCATATTTATCTAATAGATTACAATTTGTTCATGTAAATGGGGAATCTTCTTCACAGACTAAGGTTAATTATGGAGTTCCACAAGGTTCTGTGCTAGGACCAATTTTATTCACTTTATACATGTTTCCCTTAGGCGGTATTATTAGACGGCATTGCTTAAATTTTCATTGTTACGCAGATGATACCCAGCTTTATCTATCCATGAAGCCAGAGGACACACACCAATTAGCTAAACTGCAGGATTGTCTTACAGACATAAAGACATGGATGACCTCTAATTTCCTGCTTTTATTGTACTTAAGTTATTGTACTTGGCCCCACAAATCTTAGAAACATGGTGTCTAACCAGATCCTTACTCTGGATGGCATTACCCTGACCTCTAGTAATACTGTGAGAAATCTTGGAGTCATTTTTGATCAGGATATGTCATTCAATGCGCATATTAAACAAATATGTAGGACTGCTTTTTTGCATTTGCGCAATATCTCTAAAATTAGAAAGGTCTTGTCTCAGAGTGATGCTGAAAAACTAATTCATGCATTTATTTCCTCTAGGCTGGACTATTGTAATTCATTATTATCAGGTTGTCCTAAAAGTTCCCTGAAAAGCCTTCAGTTAATTCAAAATGCTGCAGCTAGAGTACTGACAGGGACTAGAAGGAGAGAGCATATCTCACCCATATTGGCCTCTCTTCATTGGCTTCCTGTTAATTCTAGAATAGAATTTAAAATTCTTCTTCTTACTTATCAGGTTTTGAATAATCAGGTTCCATCTTATCTTAGGGACCTCATAGTACCATATCACCCCAATAAAGCGCTTCGCTCTCAGACTGCAGGCTTACTTGTAGTTCCTAGGGTTTGTAAGAGTAGAATGGGAGGCAGAGCCTTCAGCTTTCAGGCTCCTCTCCTGTGGAACCAGCTCCCAATTCAGATCAGGGAGACAGACACCCTCTCTACTTTTAAGATTAGGCTTAAAACTTTCCTTTTTGCTAAAGCTTATAGTTAGGGCTGGATCAGGTGACCCTGAACCATCCCTTAGTTATGCTGCTATAGACTTAGACTGCTGGGGGGTTCCCATGATGCACTGAGTGTTTCTTTCTCTTTTTGCTCTGTATGCACCACTCTGCATTTAATCATTAGTGATTGATCTCTGCTCCCCTCCACAGCATGTCTTTTTCCTGGTTCTCTCCCTCAGCCCCAACCAGTCCCAGCAGAAGACTGCCCCTCCCTGAGCCTGGTTCTGCTGGAGGTTTCTTCCTGTTAAAAGGGAGTTTTTCCTTCCCACTGTTGCCAAGTGCTTGCTCACAGGGGGTCGTTTTGACCGTTGGGGTTTTTCCGTAATTATTGTATGGCCTTGCCTTACAATATAAAGCGCCTTGGGGCAACTGTTTGTTGTGATTTGGCGCTATATAAATAAAATTGATTTGAATTGATTTCCATAGTAGAGACACTTGAATCTTCGACTGGACTGGGTTGCTTTACACGAGGACGTTTCGCTTCAAATCGCAGAAGGTTCCTCAGCTTCTGACCTTTGTTCTTCTCTACAAGGGTCATGACAGACATCGGCCTACCAGAGCAAGAATTTTAGCTGAGGAAGCTTCTGCAATTTGAAGCGAAACGTCTTTGCATCAAGCAACCCAGTCCAGTCGAAGATTCAAATGTCTCTACAATGTTAATATCAAATATCCACTAAATCCGCAGTATGGATCATATGCGGATCATACTTCGTCTATTCACTGAGAGTGCCAGTCTGCACCTCATTGTCACAAATGAGAGTGATTGAGGCACTTTTGATTGAGATATAATGCAAAATGTACAACAAATGGGCTTTTCAATGATAAATTCAAATGTCCAGAAAATCCACAATCCGGATCAATCTTTGTCAGATGACAGTGAGTGCCAGTTTGCATCTCACTGTCAAATATGAGAGTTACTGAGGCATGTTTGATTAAGATATAATGTAAAATGTACATTAAATGGGGCTTTCAATATTAAATTTAAATGGCCACAAAATCTCTAATCCAGATTAGATCTGGATCAAACTTGGTCAGTCAATAAAGGAGACATCCTAAATAACATCAGATATGTAAGAAATTTGATCTTTTTTGACAGAGTTATGAATTTTTGAAAATTCGTTCAAT
Organism: Thalassophryne amazonica; assembly: GCF_902500255.1. Taxonomy (NCBI): domain Eukaryota; kingdom Metazoa; phylum Chordata; class Actinopteri; order Batrachoidiformes; family Batrachoididae; genus Thalassophryne; species Thalassophryne amazonica. The sequence goes on from NC_047107.1 coordinate 79,389,322, forward strand.
GTTAAAACATAGGGATTTTTCCAATTTTCCAAGATTTTTCCCAACTTTGACCCCTATGACCTTGAAAATTTAATCAGTTGTTGCCTATCAGAATATGAATCCTCTGTCAAAATCTCATAACGATATATGAAAAATTGTGGGTTACAGACTATTCACAAGCAGACAAGTAAACAAACAAACAAACAAAAAACGGGTGAAAACACAACCTCCAACCAATGTCATTGGCGGTGGTAAAAATGTAAAACTTGGATTTAGTGATTGTTTGGAATTATAGCTGCTCAAGGCTGTCACAATTGTATGAACTGGATCATGTACTAATTAGACCCTTTACATGCCATGAGCACTCTAAAGAAGTCTTTGCTGGTTTTACAACTTTAAATTACAATTATTGCCTCTGCTTAGCAGAGATCTGGCCTACATTCTGCTCTAACTTAATCAGAATATGAACAGCTTTCATCACAGTTATTCTGACAACTCTTAGTTTGTTTGTGGGCTCCATCACATAATCATTTTATGAATAACACAGCATGTCTGTCTTTACATAATCAGGAAACAGACTATTTTATTTTATTTGAAATGACACCACAGTTGAGTCTGGCATGGAAGTAAAAAGCAGTCGTTAAAAGCTTTACGTAAGCTCAAAAAGCATTCTGTAAAGCCATGTAGATGGGAAAGTCAGGCTCAACTTTACATGAAGTCAGTGTCCAAATGTAACACAGCTCTTGAGGTCATGAGGTCCACCTGGAGTTAAATCAGTAATAGGGCTTGAGCCGTGTCTTACCTTGGGAGAGCTGAAATCGTGCAGGAGGTTTTGTAACAAATTTTAAAATGTAGTTCTTATTGTGCAGCAGAAACCTCAGCTGGCTGTGCACAATGAACAAAAGGGTAAGAGAAACGCTCTCGGGAACCTCTCTCTTGAGATTTCCATTTTCCTAAAGGGGAAAAGATGGTGAATGTCTTCGTCCGTCAAATGATATTGTTATGATGAGATCAGGTGCAGCTGACACAGTCTTTGCTGCTTCTGGAGTGCATGACTGGATTAAAACCACATTAAAGCTTCAGACTTAATGTTGATCTGATAAAATTATTGAACACGGAAGAATGATTAAGCGTATAATCAAAACCAGACTAGACGTGACCTTGTATTTTCGTTGATTTCTCATGTCTGGTAAGGAATACACTTACATTTTTCATACGTAATTAATTCTGTCTCAAATTACAAAGTAAACCATTAGAGAGAAGAAAAGTGGACTTTCTAGCTGTCTGGATAAAATCTTATATTAAATCTTTAATTGGCACCTTGCTAAATTAAAAATCATCATAACAAGCATTTGAATAATGCACTCTGATGTGTAGATATGTAGATATGAAAAAAATGAGAGATACAGTATTTATCAGCATCTGCAATGGAGTAAAATTGGGCAGTAAAGTACTCTGAAGAGTTATCATTTCCCGCATGGTCTGGCTGCTGGATCTGTCTGAATTTAACTCGTTACTCCCACGTGCACAATAAGGCACTGATCCAAAATGCCCTAACTGGCAGCTGTCTAACTTGCTGATTTGCATCTGCTTGGTGTACAGTTTCTTTCAAAATGAAATGAAAATTGAGTGTTATGCATAGCATGGTGCCAACCCAAACTGTGTAATCCAGATAGATCTGACTAGTAATTATACTAGTGACTGCTTCAAATTACTTGTTTTGCCTATCCAAAAGACAAAACCCCAACGATATTCAAGTTACAATAACTAAAATTGAGAAAATAACTTTTCTTGTATTTCTCACAGAAGCTCCAGCCACAGAATGCTTGAGGTTTTTGCTTAATAAGTGACTGATTTTGATGACTCGATTATCAAAATAAGGCAGGTTTTTTTTTTTTTTTTTTTGTCAAAACCAACCATTGATTCCAAACTTAATGAGATACTTTCAAAATTCATCTTGTTTCGCTCTTGCATGTTTCTTGGGGAATTCTTTGATAACTTTCAGGAACCATTTGACATGCCCTTTGCCAATCTAACTTACTTCAAAATGGAATTACACTCATTTCATGAGAGCAATAACAGTCCAATTATTAGTCATTTGCTGTTTGTTATTCCATTTGACATATTTGGGCCCCATGATGGAAACCACATCAATTATTGATGCTAAAATAATTTTGTCTTTGTTTTTCATTATTTATTTTATGTAGCAGCACACATAACTATTTATTTAAAAAATTAGTAGTGGCTGTTTTGAAGTTGCCCGGTAGAAAGAATTATGAGTTGAGATCAAATAACATATACCAGAATGTTGAATTCCTGCAGCTATTCTTCAATATCATTATTGTTTTAGTAACCTGTGCTTGTCTTATAGTAGAACTAGAAATCATCTTGCCAAGAACCATCTTGTATTAAAATTAAATAAATGAGAAAAATAATGCGTAACATTAACTTTCTTGATATTTTCACACTCTCAAAAAATAGTTAATGTATTGCAATGTTTGGACACACTTTGTGCGTAATGGTGATTTTGATGTTTCTTCCTCAGTATCATCAGAGGGAGTTTTTCCTCACCACTGTCACTTGTGTGTTTGCTCTAGGGGTTGGTAAGGTTAGACCTTAAGCTGCGGTCACACAGCACTAATGAAGGACACCGAAGCCCAAACGAAACAAGAAATCTGGACTTACGTTGACTTTCGGAATCATTGTTTAACCATCGTCCAGCTTCGTACCTGTAGCTGGCGCTTTGTCAGAATTTTCAAACTGTTGAAAAATGTGAACGAATCCCAATGACAACTTCAATTCGTCCGTATTCCATCTTGCTTTCTGTCTTGACAGTTCCTTATCATTTGCGTAGTTCCTGTAATGCCAGCGCTCCATCTGATGGTCGTCCAACTTTGTCCAATCTCCCAATTCCGACTCCGTGCACAAACGTTGATGCTATGTGAACAGATCAATAACTAACCTAATCCTACTCCTCCCCCCACCCTAACCATAACCTCCCCCGACCCCCCCGCTTCACTTTTAATTTCGTGCAGCCATCATGGAATGAATTAGAATGAATTTGTGCTGCCATGATGAAAATGAGGTGCTTTTCGTCACAATATCAAGAACCAATACATTAGTGTATTTTTCGTGCTGCTGAATCACGACTTGCCGTGAGACTGGGTTGGTATAAATGAAATAAATTGAAACTGATGCCATCCCAATATAATTCCAACAAAACTACAACTTAGTCTCTGGCTAAAAGGAAGATCTCTTGATCAATGAAGTATTTTGAATTTTGAAGTCCTTGACTGAATTTGACAGTAGGATAAAAGAGGATTTGATTGATTTTTCAACATGTATGCTTTCTCTTGCTTAAATTATACATCAACTGACATTTCTAAGTTGAAGGACAGGCAGCTGTCTGGAATGGAGAAAAGTCAAATATGATGATTTTTTTCTGTAATGTGTATAAAAATTTCAATTTCAATGGGTTTTTTTGGTCCCCCAAAACACACACGCACATGCATGATCATCATGTCCACATTGTGCCAAAGCTGGTGCAAGAATGGCAATGTAATAACTTATTCAGTCTTGCTGCACTTTGAGTTTACTTTATCTAATAATATCACAAAAATGAATGTGATGAACTGATTTGTTGTGTTCCTGAAATAATTTTGAAAAATGTATAACTTGAAATTAAATCATCTGATTGTTGAAAGGGTTTTGTCTTTTTTAATCACAACTGTTGAATATGAGCATTTATAAATTTGACACCTGTTCAATTTGACTAATTTCTAAGATTATGTTCTGTCATTTGGTTACAAACTAAATGACTCCTTTCTTTATGTTTGGGAGTAATAAACCTTTATGTTTGTTTATGCTATTTATTCATCAAAACCCCCAAAGAGTGAACACCAATGCAGCAATATCACTTTGTTGGCGGCCAAGCTGAATTAATCTCCTGATTTGCTGTTGGATTTGTTTAACTTTGTATTTTTCATGTGCTGATCCAGGTATCGTCTAACACGTATTGTCGTGGACAATGCAGCAGGTCCTTATAAGAACCAGACAGTGATCTTCCTGGGATCAGAGAAAGGCATAATCCTTAAATTCCTGGCCAAGATAAACAATGGCTTCCTCAATGATAGCTTGTTTCTGGAGGAGCTCAGCGTCTACAACCCTGACAAGTATGTACTGCACCTCCTCTGTCTATATACTGTATGGGTTAGAAACGGGGTAACACACAGATACAGTTCTTAAAACAAGAAACGTCAGCTGTTGTGTGTAAGAGAGAGATTATGCATGTTTCCAACCATCTCATACGTCAGCCAACCCACCAGTCCCATCAGTACCAGTCAGTTCCCCCAACCCTGGCTGCACAGAGAAGCCAGCCCACCAGATGGCTACTCTATCATTTAAAAGAGTTTTATCAGGTTACATTCTGCCCAACCGCAGCTACTAAATTAAAGACATAGACCCTAAGGATCTGGATAACGGAGAGCTGTGGTTCCCAACCACAGAGGAGCGCAGCTCTTCCAAAGTTTGGCTGATTAAAGGAAACACACACTCACACAGAGGTCTGTGTTTGTCTTCAGAGCCAGCCTGAGCACTCTCTCCAATATATTACGCAGCCACCATTGCATGTGTGGGTGTAAACGTGTGTGCATGAGTGGTGTACCGTGGGGAGGGAGCTAAGTATTGTTGCGTATTTGGAATAGAATTTATTAAGGAAAAAACTGCCACAACATGACCTTGCCAAAGCAAATATTTAGTTGAGGAGTAATGGATGAGGCTGGGCGAATGGCAGCACGGAGGTGAAGACCAGAGAGGAGGGACAGAAAGAAGGAGTGCAGAGAATAAAGTTTGTAGTGTTAGCAGCTTGAGGAGAAGGAAAGAAGGAACGTGGCAGGAAGGCTTTCAAGGTTACCCCTGTTCATCATGTGACATGCTGTCATCATGTGACGAGGTGTATGGAGACGGCAAAGGGCACACCCTGTCTTCTTTTGTCCTGTCCACATCGTCTCCTCCTTTCATTCTCTCTACATCTCCCCCTTTGTTCCTCTCTCTCCTCCATCTATCATCTGCCATCTGGCTTTAGTAGCGTACAGTAAGTGACTTCACCGGTTTCCCTGCATGACCGGCTGGATGGGTGCAGGCCTTCTTGTCATGGATCGCCCAGCGTAAATGGACTCTAAGCTCTAATTGAGAGCATTAATTTGAGACCAGAGCCCTGCAAAGTGAAGATTAAATCCCAGGAATTGGCCTGCAGGATGGAGAGAAGGGATACAGAGATGCTTGACACGCCCAAAGGGATTAGAGTATGAGTCTATGGACAGACAAAGAAGGGACGGAGGAATGGAAGAATGGTGGAGTGAGAGGATAGACAGGGTTATGATAGTGGGCTTTACAGTTAAGTGCTGACTGCTCACAGTGCCCATCTGTCCGCTTATCTCTTCTATCTCTTTCCCCTTTCTTTATCTGTCTTTATCTCCCACTCTGTTCCTGACCCCCATGTTCACAATTCCAGCATTATCTCTGTCCCTCCCTGACCGTGCAGTTTGTCTCTCTGCCACAGCCTAATCTTCTCTTTTCTTCTGATGAACTCATTCTTGCATTTTAAACTTTAAGTAAACATTTAGTTGCACATAATGAATGGATAAAATCTTTTCCATTCTGCTTCTTGTCTCCTTCTGTTCATTTTCTAGATGCAGTATTGATGGTGTGGAAGACAAGAGAATCATTGGCATGCAAACAGACAGCAAGAGTCACTCTCTGTGGGTTGCTTTCACCTCCTGTGTGGTTAAAGTGCCACTGTCTCGCTGCGAAAGGCACGGAAGGTGTAAGAAGTAAGTATGATGCTGACATAGGAAATTGTGATCCAGGTTTTGTTCACCTGTTACAAGACAGGGGCTTAGCATTTGTGTGTGTGTGTGTGTGTGTGTGTGTGTGTGTGTGTGTGTGTGTGTGTGTGTGTGTGTGTGTGTGTGTGTGTGTGTGTGTGTGTGTGTGTGTGTGTGTGTGTGTGATCTAGGTCCTGCATAGCATCCAGAGACCCGTATTGTGGCTGGGTGTCCGAAGGAGCCTGCAGACAGGTGGTTGGGAACACCAAGTAAGTTAGGTTACATTAATCATTCGCCCTCACAATGTGTGAAAATTCTGTTCATAGTGGCACGAGTACTGTATACCATACAGTAAAATTACCAGTAATACTGAAAAAGATTTGAAGCAAGAACACAAAACACTAAACCAGTGAACATACATGTGAAGTATCAACCTGGTATCATGCCAAGTTCGTGATGGTGTCACAAAAAGTGATTTAATCTGTTAGTTGGTATCATTGGTACATTGCAAGCTTTGCATTTTGTATCACCAGTTTTACAGCTTCATGATGAAGTGGTGTAGAGGAGGATTTTCTTAACCCTCTGGGGCCGACGCCATCGTATACGACGGCTAAGACTAAGCTTTACTAAATTCTAAATAACTTTTGAATGATATGAGATAGAAACTTACTTTTTTTTTGCTGAAAGGTTAACTCCGCTGACTTCTGAGCCAGCCATCGGCCATCTTTGTACTCCTCATAGAAGCTGTGTGATGATGTGCACAATGTGAGTGTCCAATCAGAATTAGTTCACCGTCACATGGTTTTCTAAAATCCAATCGTAGGGCAGATTTACCTCACGTGAAAAGCCAAAGATCATTTTCAGGAGTGATATGTTACTAGTTGGCCCGTTTGAATAGCCCCCTGGGTGCTCCAATGAGTACATACTATTAGTACATACTCATTGTGCCCTGCACCATTACGCACAGCGATCAGTGAAAGCAGGAGCACACGAAGAGCCTCTGATGACAATCTCACATGCTCAAACAAAGAGTGTGTAACTATCAGGATTGCTCCACTAGTTTGCATGTGAATGTTACTGGATAACTCTGTTGCTTTCTCTGCGTAAAGCACTGTTTACCATATCAAAGGACAACAAAATGCATAGACCATTTTGTATATTGTTCAAAATGTGCATTTGTGTTTATTGTTTGAACCTTATTGTTGTACAGTCTTTCACACAAGACTTCAAATTACTTTTATAAAGTGTCAAAACAGTTGTTTATTATAATTTGCTGTGTGTTTTGAATAAATCAATCAATCAATCAATTTTTTTTTATATAGCGCCAAATCACAACAAACAGTTGCCCCAAGGCGCTTTATATTGTAAGGCAAGGCCATACAATAATGATGTAAAACCCCAACGGTCAAAACGACCCCCTGTGAGCAAGCACTTGGCTACAGTGGGAAGGAAAAACTCCCTTTTAACAGGAAGAAACCTCCAGCAGAACCAGGCTCAGGGAGGGGCAGTCTTCTGCTGGGACTGGTTGGGGCTGAGGGAGAGAACCAGGAAAAAGACATGCTGTGGAGGGGAGCAGAGATCGATCACTAATGATTAAATGCAGAGTGGTGCATACAGAGCAAAAAGAGAAAGAAACAGTGCATCATGGGAACCCCCCAGCAGTCTACGTCTATAGCAGCATAACTAAGGGATGGTTCAGGGTCACCTGATCCAGCCCTAACTATAAGCTTTAGCAAAAAGGAAAGTTTTAAGCCTAATCTTAAAAGTAGAGAGGGTGTCTGTCTCCCTGATCTGAATTGGGAGCTGGTTCCACAGGAGAGGAGCCTGAAAGCTGAAGGCTCTGCCTCCCATTCTACTCTTACAAACCCTAGGAACTACAAGTAAGCCTGCAGTCTGAGAGCGAAGCGCTCTATTGGGGTGATATGGTACTACGAGGTCCCTAAGATAAGATGGGACCTGATTATTCAAAACCTTATAAGTAAGAAGAAGAATTTTAAATTCTATTCTAGAATTAACAGGAAGTCAATGAAGAGAGGCCAATATGGGTGAGATATGCTCTCTCCTTCTAGTCCCTGTCAGCACTCTAGCTGCAGCATTTTGAATTAACTGAAGGCTTTTTAGGGAACTTTTAGGACAACCTGATAATAATGAATTACAATAGTCCAGCCTAGAGGAAATAAATGCATGAATTAGTTTTTCAGCATCACTCTGAGACAAGACCTTTCTGATTTTAGAGATATTGCGTAAATGCAAAAAAGCAGTCCTACATATTTGTTTAATATGCGCTTTGAATGACATATCCTGATCAAAATGACTCCAAGATTTCTCACAGTATTACTAGAGGTCAGGGTAATGCCATCCAGAGTAAGGATCTGGTTAGACACCATGTTTCTAAGATTTGTGGGGCCAAGTACAATAACTTCAGTTTTATCTGAGTTTAAAAGCAGGAAATTAGAGGTCATCCATGTCTTTATGTCTGTAAGACAATCCTGCAGTTTAGCTAATTGGTGTGTGTCCTCTGGCTTCATGGATAGATAAAGCTGGGTATCATCTGCGTAACAATGAAAATTTAAGCAATACCGTCTAATAATACTGCCTAAGGGAAGCATATATAAAGTGAATAAAATTGGTCCTAGCACAGAACCTTGTGGAACTCCATAATTAACTTTAGTCTGTGAAGAAGATTCCCCATTTACATGAACAAATTGTAATCTATTAGACAAATATGATTCAAACCACCGCAGCGCAGTGCCTTTAATACCTATGGCATGCTCTAATCTCTGTAATAAAATTTTATGGTCAACAGTATCAAAAGCAGCACTGAGGTCTAACAGAACAAGCACAGAGATGAGTCCACTGTCCGAGGCCATAAGAAGATCATTTGTAACCTTCACTAATGCTGTTTCTGTACTATGATGAATTCTAAAACCTGACTGAAACTCTTCAAATAGACCATTCCTCTGCAGATGATCAGTTAGCTGTTTTACAACTACCCTTTCAAGAATGTTTGAGAGAAAAGGAAGGTTGGAGATTGGCCTATAATTAGCTAAGATAGCTGGGTCAAGTGATGGCTTTTTAAGTAATGGTTTAATTACTGCCACCTTAAAAGCCTGTGGTACATAGCCAACTAACAAAGATAGATTGATCATATTTAAGATCGAAGCATTAAATAATGGTAGGGCTTCCTTGAGCAGCCTGGTAGGAATGGGGTCTAATAAACATGTTGATGGTTTGGATGAAGTAACTAATGAAAATAACTCAGACAGAACAATCGGAGAGAAAGAGTCCAACCAAACACCGGCATCACTGAAAGCAGCCAAAGATAACGACACGTCCCTGGGATGGTTATGAGCAATTTTTTCTCTAATAGTTAAAATTTTGTTAGCAAAGAAAGTCATGAAGTCATTACTAGTTAAAGTTAATGGAATACTCAGCTCAATAGAGCTCTGACTCTTTGTCAGCCTGGCTACAGTGCTGAAAAGAAACCTGGGGTTGTTCTTATTTTCTTCAATTAGTGATGAGTAGAAAGATGTCCTAGCTTTACGGAGGGCTTTTTTATAGAGCAACAGACTCTTTTTCCAGGCTAAGTGAAGATCTTCTAAATTAGTGAGACGCCATTTCCTCTCCAACTTACGGGTTATCTGCTTTAAGCTACGAGTTTGAGAGTTATACCATGGAGTCAGACACTTCTGATTTAAGGCTCTCTTTTTCAGAGGAGCTACAGCATCCAAAGTTGTCTTCAATGAGGATGTAAAACTATTGACGAGATACTCTATCTCCCTTACAGAGTTTAGGTAGCTACTCTGCACTGTGTTGTTATATGGCATTAGAGAACATAAAGAAGGAATCATATCCTTAAACCTAGTTACAGCGCTTTCTGAAAGACTTCTAGTGTAATGAAACTTATTCCCTACTGCTGGGTAGTCCATCAGAGTAAATGTAAATGTTATTAAAAAATGATCAGACAGAAGGGAGTTTTCAGGGAATACTGTTAAGTCTTCTATTTCCATACCATAAGTCAGAACAAGATCTAAGATATGATTAAAGTGGTGGGTGGACTCATTTACTTTTTGAGCAAAGCCAATAGAGTCTAATAATAGATTAAATGCAGTGTTGAGGCTGTCATTCTCAGCATCTGTGTGGATGTTAAAATCGCCCACTATAATTATCTTATCTGAGCTAAGCACTAAGTCAGACAAAAGGTCTGAAAATTCACAGAGAAACTCACAGTAACGACCAGGTGAACGATAGATAATAACAAATAAAACTGGTTTTTGGGACTTCCAATTTGGATGGACAAGACTAAGAGACAAGCTTTCAAATGAATTAAAGCTCTGTCTGGGTTTTTGATTAATTAATAAGCTGGAATGGAAGATTGCTGCTAATCCACCGCCCCGGCCCGTGCTACGAGCGTTCTGACAGTTAGTGTGACTCGGGGGTGTTGACTCATTTAAACTAACATATTCATCCTGCTGTAACCAGGTTTCTGTTAGGCAGAATAAATCAATATGTTGATCAATTATTATATCATTTACCAACAGGGACTTAGAAGAGAGAGGCCTAATGTTTAATAGACCACATTTAACTGTTTTAGTCTGTGGTGCAGTTGAAGGTGCTATATTATTTTTTCTTTTTGAATTTTTATGCTTAAATAGATTTTTGCTGGTTATTGGTAGTCTGGGAGCAGGCACCGTCTCTACGGGGATGGGGTAATGAGGGGATGGCAGGGGGAGAGAAGCTGCAGAGAGGTGTGTAAGACTACAAATGTGTTTGGAAAATTATTTTTTGCTTTATTTTTTCCTTGCCTATTTTTTATTGTAAACCTTTATTACACTTATAAAACGCAACAAAAACATATATATTCTTATTAAAAAAAGAGACATAAAACTTGATTGTGGGATGCAGGGAGAGCTGTTAAAAGCAATAATGAAACATTTATGCCAGGCGAGTGAACTGTCCAAAAAATGCCCCCGGACCCCAGAGGGTTAAAAATAAAAAGAAGACCTGAAAATTTAGCTACAAATTGCCAAATGGTACATCTGAGATGCAAGGCTAGATCTGATCTGCTTTGGTGAAAGAAAATCCTTCTCCACTCTACTATGAAGCTAAGAGTAGTGACGCGGTGATGGTGATTTCTCCAGTCACCGCCACATAAGCCTGTAATTTCTTCTGGGTGTCTTGGTGGCTTTCCTCACTCTTCTACTTCTTGCACAGTCACTTAGTTTTTGAGAACTGTCTACTCCACACAGTGCTATACTGTTTGTATTTCTTCATAACTGATGTAAATAAAGTCCAAGACATATTCAGTGGTAGTTTTACCATCAGAGAGCCTTGTCGACAACTATCACAAAAGACTCCAAGCTGTCACTGATGTTAAAGGGGGCAAAACACAGTATTAAGAACAGGGGTATGTAAAGTTTTGATCAGGGTCATTTGGGTAGTTTCTGTTGTCATTATGATTTAAAAAGAGGAAACAAAGATGTTTGACAATAAATGGCTTCACCCAGCCACTAACCATGAGTGAAAACAGTTTTTTGTTATCATTCATGTTCTCTGAAAAATGGCCAAAAAAACAAAAATTCTGCCAGGGTATGTAAAGTTTTGACCACAACTATATCTGCATGCAGAGCATCAAAACTCCAGTTCATTTATAGGAGCAGCATTCACTTCCTTCCGGTAAGTGCCCCTTCACACATAGTGCGAATTTGGTCGAATTTCGGTGAAACAGCGCAAAACAGTTCAAATAGCGCACCACGAAACATCGCGCCAACGGGTAGGCGTGCACGATCCTGGTGCAACGGTGTCTTTTGAGCAGGAACACAGTGCGAGCAGCTGCAGCAGCTCGCAAAAAGGGACGAGCTGCACCACATCACGCTGCTGATGTGGAGGAAACTAAAATAAAAACCAGCTGCATAATTAGTGAATATCACTGGGTTGATATGAATAATACATAAAAGGGGACACAATACAGAACCCTGCGGTTAAATAACCCTGTTAAATAATAATAATAATTTTAAAAAATGCCACTCACAGGATTTGAACCCACACGCTCTGATTACCAGATGGAAACTTTGCCACTGCATCACAATCACTGTCTCATAACAGGAGCGTGAAGTGGTTAAAATCAACAAGCAGATAAACGTATTTTCTAACAAAAAAAAAGCGCTGTGATAACTGACCAAACGATGTTTGGTACGGCGTATTTCTGCTGATATGTGACTGAAAGTGGCATATTTGTCGTACTGTTGGCCTGTCATATGGTCCTCCGGCACGCTGCTCACTGTCCTGTCAGGCAGACATAACATTCAGAACTGCTGCATGTTCACATGAACTGGCAGTCCGGTCCAGCTGGAACAGCCTATCAATGTGCGCGCTCTTCAGCACGCCGCAGAAGCGATATATGTTTTTATGTATTTTGATGTGAGGACGGCAAGCATACACATGCGCTTGTCCGTCAAAACACCGTGCGTGTTCTTCAGCTCTGATGTCCAGGACCAGAGTTGTCAGCAGCTGCCACGCCCCCGTCCGTTTAGCGCACAGACCAAGGTGTCACTCTGTGAACAGATGAGAGGCGCCTTGCCTGTGAGGGAGGGTGCAAAGCACACACATGCATGTGTGGGGGAGGGGGAGCAGAGGGAGCGCACGGCACACGCATACGTGTTGTGGGGAGAGCCGACACTCTTGCACGTCACATGTGCACTCGGTAACTCCATAGTCATGGGGCACTTAGAAGAATTTCACATCCAGCTCGACAATGATTGTCTGCTGACTGTTTTTGTGATGATAGCACAAATGGTCACACATTTTCTAAGTGCCAAACGAACGGTGTTAGATGTTCGTGTGTGTGTCAGCTGGAATTTGGTCGACACCTGCCGTGAGAGGCTTCGATGGGCTCTCACAGCGCACACTCTGTCTTTCAGCCACTGGTGTGTGCAAATAGTTGCAGCAACAGGTGTACGAGGCAGTAGAGGCAGCTACGAATTTACACGTTTTGCATACGATTCCTGCTTCATGCGCACTTCGACCAAATTTGCACTATGTGTGAAGGGGCCCTAACAGTTTCTCCTCGATCTCCATCTGCCCAATCTCCTCTATATCCCATCTGGCCCCTCCCCCCATGAACCATCCCAGGACCGGTGTAGCAGACCGAACGGTCCGCCCCTAAAAATTGGTCCGCCTTTTGCATCTGTGCATGCATCATTTCAGACCACAGCAGCACATCTGAAACGGAGTCTCTTCACCCAAAGCAATCAAATGGATTAATGGGATTATTAACCATCAGATGATGAAGGTAAAATCTCTTAAATCATTCTAAAGTCAGTTTTAAGCAGAAATGAGGCCATTTTAAGCAGAAACTCTGCGAAATTCTGACGCTTTGAAATGTCCGACGCGACGTGAACGCATCAGATAGCAGCTCATTTAGCAGCAGCACTCTGATTGCTTCCGCTGCCTTTTATGATGAAATAATGCTGAATTCATGTGGAAATGATTGTTGCACAAAAGCTTCAGATATCTGTTGCTGAGATAGATGATGACTGGAGTGCAGTTTGAAGCAGGAACGAGGTGTTAATCCGTGAACCGTGTCATGAACCACTTCATCGGGGGGACCGATTTTTAGGGGGACCGTTCGGTCTGTGACACCGGCTCCCCGATTGTACCCACCTTGTCTCTGAAAGCAACCAGTGCACCAATATGGTATAGTTATGGTACAGTTATCTCACCAGTTTGTTGATAATACAGTCATGTTACCTTGAGGAAAAACTCTGGTGCATTCCATTTATACATGGAGGGCAGAATTTCCCAGTTACACCCCTCAGGAGTGCCTCCTGAAATCAGAATTCCAACTTGTCAACTCAGTCGAACTGCATGTACTTCACAAAAACTTGCAAGTTCACAATCCAACATGTTTGCTCCAAGCAGCAACAGCAGTGAAAGATGTATTCTTAAAGTTTTTTTGCATTTCTGTTTTTAATGTGTCCAGTTAGTAAGTAGTGCACACAGTATTGTCCTACTGCTGTCTGTGGACATGTCGCTGCAGTATTTTCATGCTTTGATTACGGCATATAGTGTTACTCGGCAGAAGTTGCTCACAACAAAGATGGTCTACGCTGCGCTATAAACCGAGCAGTAAATAACAACATGAATCTAACTTCTGTCCTCTTCAATACAGACTCTTTAGTGGACCAAATATATTTGGGGGCACTCTGTTCTCCAAAATCTTTGAGGGATCCAGCTTATTTTCCCATTTGTGGTGTGACGTGATACCCAGATATGATTTATGGCTTCTGAGGCAAACAGAATGCAGTGTTCAAATGAGTTGATGAGTTGGAATTCTGACATTTTTAGGGGTATGCTCCTTCTGCAGCAGCAGAAATATCCATGCCCTGCACTAACCACTAGTGCTGGGTTGAAAAGATCGATTCGCAGATTTTAAATTGATTCTCATTTTAATTCTCACAGATCGATTCATACATCCGAAGATCAATAAAAAAAATTATATATATGTGTGTGTATATATATATATATATATACGAGGGCTGTCAATAAAGTAACGGTCCTTTTTATTTTTTTCAAAAACTATATGGATTTCATTCATATGTTTTTACGTCAGACATGCTTGAACCCTCGTGCGCATGCGTGAGTTTTTCCACGCCTGTCGGTGACGTCATTCGCCTGTGAGCACTCCTTGTGGGAGGAGTCGTCCAGCCCCTCGTCGGAATTCCTTTGTCTGAGAAGTTGCTGAGAGACTGGCGCGTTGTTTGATCAAAATTTTTTCTAAACCTGTGAGACACATCGAAGTGGACACGGTTCGAAAAATTAAGCTGGTTTTCAGTGAAAATTTTAACAGCTGATGAGAGATTTTGAGATGATTCTGTCGCTTTAAGGACTTTTCACGGTGCGAGACGTCGCTCAGCGCTCTCAGGCAGCATCATCAGCCTGTTCAAGCTGAAAACCTCCACATTTCAGGCTCTATTGATCCAGGACGTCGTGAGAGAACAGAGAAGTTTCAGAAGAAGTCGGTTTCAGCATTTTATCCGGATATTCCACTGTTAAAGGAGATTTTTTTAATGAAAGACGTGCGGACGGATCCGCGCGTCGGGACGCAGCCGATGCGGTGCGGCGGCACAGGAAAAACACCTCCGTGTTGATAACCATTTGTAAAATCCAGGCGGCTTTTGATGGCTTTCAGTGGAGTGAGTATATGAGAAATTGTTTAACAGGCAGGACATGTTCCAACTTGTCCTTAAGGCTTTCAACAGAGGTGTTTTTCCTGTGGCGGAGTGTCGCGGCGGCTGTGTCCCGACGCGCGGACCCGTCCGCACGTCTTTCATTAAAAAAATCTCCTTTAACAGTGGAATATCCGGATAAAATGCTGAAACCGACTTCTTCTGAAACTTCTCTGTTCTCTCACGACGTCCTAGATCAATAGAGCCTGAAATGTGGAGGTTTTCAGCTTGAACAGGCTGATGACGCCGCCTGAGAGCGCTGCGCGACGTCTCGCACCGTGAAAAGTCCTTAAAGCGACAGAATCACCTCAAAATCTCTCATCAGCCGTTAAAATTTTCACTGAAAACCAGCTTAATTTTTCGAACCGTGTCCACTTCGATGTGTCTCACAGGTTTAGAAAAAATTTTGATCAAACAACGCGCCAGTCTCTCAGCAACTTCTAGGACAAAGGAATTCCGATGAGGGGCTGGACGACTCCTCCCACAAGGAGTGCTCACAGGCGAATGACGTCACCGACAGGCGTGGAAAAACTCACGCATGCGCACGAGGGTTCAAGCATGTCTGACGTAAAAACATATGAATGAAATCCATATAGTTTTTGGAAAAAATAAAAAGGACCGTAACTTTATTGACAGCCCTCGTATATATATATATATATATATATATATATATATATATATATATATATATATATATACACAGACATACATGCACTTCTCGCCAGCATTATAACAGCGTGCCTGGAAAAATTATGCTGCAGTTGGGCTGTTAAGCTGTATCCGAGGGTGTGTAATGGCAAAAATTAAATGATCATCATTGATTGTGGACACACTGGTTCTGATTTAGAAGCAGTGAGTCCACAATTTATTCATCAACCTCTGTCAAAGCCATTTAAAGATGTCAATCATGACTACTGGGACAGTTGTTGTGGGCAAGAAAAGAGAATCGCCCTATTTGACACAGTAGTTTTTTTGTTTTTTTCGTTCCTTATAATGTGCCATTTCTGTGGGACAGTGCACAAAGGTTCTCTGGGCTGGACTGTCGGAGACCTTTTCCCATAGCTGCGTTCTCCAGCTCCAGGTGAACTTAGGAGAACTTATCCCAGCTGCAGGGGAACTTCTCTCATCACTGCGTTCTCCTGCTGTAGGAGAAAAGTTCTCCTACAGCGTGCCACGCAGCATGTGTGAATTTTGTAAGGGAGACCGGGGCCCATTAAACCCCCATAAAATTTTAAATTTATAACTCTTTGAAACACTATTGCTTGCATTTTGAGGGCTAAATTTTGTGAAGTAGTATTAATATGTTGCATAAATAGACAATCAGGTAACAGCTAAAAAAAACAGTTTTAATAACACTAAGCCAAACTGATGTCAGATTGACTCGAAATAATCGATTCTGAATCTTAAAAATCTGAATCGAACCGATTATTGAAATTTGAATCGATACCCAGCCCTACTAACCACCATGTGATAATGTGTTCAGTATAAGATCAAGGACAGAACCAAGCTAGATTAGTTTAGGGGCTCCACACAAAGAAAAAAAACAAAACCTAAATAAAAACGTGAGTGGGGCTGTGAAAGATGTCTTGCTGTTCTGAAAGTTCAACTTCTTTTGAAGTGCTCTGGCACCTTAAGCATTTCAAACACAGCTGCTATTTCAGGATTGCAAGCAAATTCATTAACATGATCCTCGTGACAAAAAAAGTGAGTTATTTGTATATTTTGGGGTTTCTAAGACTGCTCCGCTCTTTCTTTCTCATGCCTGATGGCATTCCTCATTCGTGTCTGTGATCTTTCTAATTTTATGGTGTGTAAGTGTAATTTCCTGCAGCTAAAGGGTCTACTGAAAGGATGAATGGAAGGAAAGTGTTGTTTACCCCAGGCTGCCGGCTGGGTACATGGGTTAGAGAAAGCTGGATAGGTGCAGTAACTATAATTTACATCTGTAGTTATGACAAAACAAACAAACAAAAATAAAGCAGATTATGCTCTCAGAACAAACAGCATATGGAGCTTTTTGGTGGAAAAACATTTTACAGATGAAGTCACCACAAAAGCAGCAGTGCGATTTGACGCTGAATGAATTTAATCCCTGCGCTGCAAACTGATTGGTCTGTCATCAACCATCATCATCTGTAACAACCAAAGGCGCAGATGAACAAACAGAAAAATGCACATGCAACCTATCCTGTTATTATTCTGCTAGACTAAGGCTATGGACTGCTCTGACTGACTTTCCATTTTGGAGCCAGAGCCGACACAGAGGCATTAAGAGGCCAGGTGACCTTACTCCCTCAGCGGGCTGTATTCCTGAGTGAGAGAGAGAAAGAGGGAGGAGGGATTAATCCTGCTAGGGTATGTTGGTTTGTGGTGAGCTATTCAAAACATTTGGCAGGCTGGACAGAAGGAGGGTTGAGTGAAGGAGGGAAGGGTCAGAGGCATTATGATGTTAAATAAGAAACATTTGGTTATAGTAAAATGTTCCTGGAAAGAAACTCTTACATTCATCTCCTTAAAAAATAAAAGCAGCTATTTTTCGTAGCATTAAAAGGAACATCCCATTCTAAAACTTACCATATCTCACGGCATGTCGTGACAATCTGGTCTCACGGCAAATCATGATCCAGCAACATGAAATATACAAGGTCTATTAGGTAATAAACCGACCCTTTTATTTTTTTTTTTAACTATATGGATTTGAATGACATGCGATTACACCAATCATGCTTGAACCCTCGTGCGCATGCATGAGTTTTTTCATGCGTGTCAGTGACGTCATTTCCCTGTAGGCAGGCCTTGAGTGAGATGTGGTCCCGCCCTCTCGGCTGAATTCTTTTGTTTCCCACGCTGCTCGAGACGGCGCGCGTTGCTTTATCAAAATTTTTTCTGGACCTGTGAGGAATATCTGAGTGGACACTATTCGAGAAATTAAGCTGGTTTTCGGTGAAAAGTTTAACGGCTGATGAGAGATTATGGGGTGTTTCTGTCGGTGTAAGGACTTCCCACGGAGCGGTAAGTCTTGCAGCGCTTCCAGGCGCCGTCGTCGGCCTGTTTCGACCTGAAAACATCCTAATTTAAGGCTTAATTCACCCAGGACGTCGTGAGAGAACAGAGAAGATTCAGAAGAGGCCGGCATGAGGACATTCCACTGTTTAAGGACATTTTTTAATGAAAGACCTGCGCGCAAATTCGCCGAGTCGTTTCTGTGAGGACTCAGCGAATCTGTGTGCGCCGCGACAGGAAAAACACCTCCGTGTTGAAAACCATTTGTAAAATTCAGGCGGCTTTTGATGGCTTTCAACAAGTGAGTAACTGAGAAGTTGTTTAACAGCTTGGGCATGTTCCAACTTGTCCGTTAAGGTTTCCAACACGGAGGTGTTTTTCCTGTCGCGACCCCAACGGTCGGGTCCAGCCCGCACATTCTTTCATTACAAAATGTCCGTTAACAATGGAATGTCCAAATAAACTCCTCATGCCGACTTCTTCTGAAAGTTCTCTGTTCTCTGACGACTTACTGGGTCAACAGAGCCTGAAATGTGGAAGTTTTCAACTTGAAACGGCGAGATGCTGCCGCCTCGAAGCGCAGATCGCTGTCAGGCGCCGTGGGCCGTCCTTACGGCGACACTACCAGACCAAAATCTCTCATCAGCCGTTAAAATTTTTACCGAAAACCAGCTGAATTTATCGAATCGTGTCCACTCAGTTGTGCGTTACAGTTTTGAAAAAATTTTGATCAAACAAAGCAGCAGTCTCTGAGCCATTCCTAAACAATGAAAAAACGACGAGAGGGTGGGCGACTTCTCACTCAAAGACTGCCCACAGGCGAATGACGTAACCGACAGGTGTGAAAAAACTCTTGCATGCCCACGAGGGTTCAAGCATGTCTGATGTAATCACACGTGATTCAAATCCATATGGTTTTTGAAAAAAATAATAAGGTCGGATACTTTTCTAATAGACCTCGTACCTTAATCTATTGGTTGGTGATATTGTGACAGAAAGCGCCTCATTTTCGTCACGGTAGCACGAATTCATTCTAATTCATTCCGTGATGGCTGCACGAAATTAAAAGTGAATCGGGGGGGGGGGGGGGGGGGGGGGTGGTGGTGGTGGTTATGGTCGGACCCAGCGCCACGAGGGGGCGTTTGGGGGCGACGCCCCCTCACGTCATCAACCTCGCCCCCTCAGATGTTAGTTATCAAAAAATAAAAATAAAAAAGAAAGAAAAAGAAATACTGGAAAATATAGCAAAATATTAGTTATTCAGTAATATCACTTATTTAACAAATAAACCAAATTAATTACCTAAAGTAATTAATTTTAAAACAAATGGATATGGCATGTGTCTGTGTTCAAGCAATTTGATAGGTTGAGGGTTCGCTTGTCAGTGCGGCAGAGGGCAAGCTCGATTTATTCAAGCAGTGTCAAGGGCCTTTTACACTGCAAGCTTCAGCGCGACGCTTTAGCGCTTCCCAACACGTCGTAACGCCAGGCCAGTGCGTTTCCAGCGCGTCGTGACGTCAGACGCGTCACTTCGGAAGCGGCAAGGGGGCAGAGATTGTGGCCTCGTCACACTCTGGCTGTTTCCACAACCTGAAAAAAGTTCAGCGATTGCCATCTTGAATTTGCATCGCCTGAACCACAAAAAAACCTTTAAAAAACACCAGAACAATTCTCCCATCACCCTGCTGGGAGAAGCTTTTTTTTCAGCTACATTTCAGAGTGACGCCGACCGAGGGAGGACTGACGACTTGGTGGGATATCGATTGAACCGCGACAGCGGGCCGACCCGCATGGAGAAGCCGGCCTTCAGGCATCATTCCTGGGCAGACTGAGGCAGGCAGCCGGGGTGATGGAGCTAACCCACTCAGTCTGAAATCTCCCACTTTTTGGATATATGCGAAGTCCCAGTTTGCCCAACAGAGGTTAGTTCTGCAGCTTTATTGAGGTGAGGATAAAATAAAAGTAAAACGTTGACGTTTCTGCACCGCTGTGAAGGTTTATTGATCGGCTAATGTTAGCTTAGCTTTTTAGCACAGTTGATCTGAGTGAACGCTTTAATTTGTAGATGGTTCAGCCTTTCTTATTTTTACCAAATAAAGCTACAGCTTTTTTCAGACACCACAAAAGCTCAACTTTAAATAACTTATTTTTTCGGGCGTTTTTTTTCCATCGTTTTTTTTTTCTTTTTTGCTGTTTTTTTTCCCTTTTTTATATCAATCAATCAATCAATCAATTTTTTTATATAGCGCCAAATCACAACAAACAGTTGCCCTATATATAAACTGTTTAGTGTTTCTTTATTTTTAAAGAAATATTTTTATTTGTCCCGTCAGGAACATTTGCTGTGCAGACAACCAAACTTCCATTGATGAGCTGAACACCACAAAGTCCAGTCGAAAGAAAACATCTCTGCTCTTCAGCAACACCACCAGAGTTCAAAGCTGCAGAAGAGACCTTCATCTGGTCCAGAGAATCCAGCAGAACATCACCTGCTTCTAAATAAAAGACTCTTTCAACAGCAACTATTTTATTATTTTTTAAAAAGCTGTTTCATTTTATATTTTAACAATAAATAAACGGATCATTAAAAATGTCCACACAATCAAAGTCAAAAGAGTAGAAGGTCTCCACTTATTGTGCTCAAATTCATATTTTAGAAATGACTCTGTCCTGATGACATTAAAGGCACTTACATATTTTGATGAAATTACAAGTTGAAATGACCATTAAAAAATTTATCATGAGGTTTATGTCACAGAAATCCTACTTTACAATCACACTGCAGTCATTGTTAAATTATTTCCTGTTGCATTAATAATAAACATTTGTATTTATTTAGTGTTTGTTTTTCTGGTTGAAATGAGATATAAATAATCTACCAGACTTAAAAAACATGTACACGTTTCCATGTTATTTTATTTGTCTAAAAATAAATGTCCAAGGTTCTTTATGTTAAACAAGAAATGATCTAATCTGAAATAACAGGTGGTTTTAATTTACAGATGAAAGGTTTCTAAAGAACCATTTATTGATTTATTTAGCTATTTTAATTACAAGTGTTTAACCTTTTTTAACAGTAATCAGAAATTTTGAGGTAACAAACAACAACAAAAAAAAAAACATTTCCATTGATTTTTCTTCAGAAAACCGCTCTATAAATGAGCAATCCTGTCACACGTTAATGTTTTGATGCACCTCCGCTCGACAGACTTTTCTGTCCAGATGAGGTGCCACACACCTCATCTCGACAGAACACCGGCTCTGTGTGGTATGCAGGAGATCACTTGACCGAGGGTCTATACGTTCAAATAATAATAAAAAAAAATACCGTCATCACTCTTTACTCTTACTCAGTCAGTCTCTTTCAACGGTGTAGCCTAAATACACGAGCTTTCCAGGAGTGCACCCAACTCAATACGCACGCTCAGAGGCACGTCCCCTCCGGGGTGCACTTTTTTGGGGGGGGCACCCTGCCCCCTGTGATAAACTCATCACCCCCTTAATATTTTTTTTCTGGCGCCGGGTCTGGTTATGGTTAGGGTTGGGGGAAGGAGTAGTGTTAGGTTATGGTTAAGGTTAGGGTAGGCTAGGAGTACGATTAGTAATAGTGAGTTAAAAAAAAAAGCCCAGTCATGAAAATTTGAATCATTTTGTGACTGGAGCACAAAGTGAGACTGGGTTGTCTAAAGCACTTGTTTCTTTGTCTTTATCTAATGTCTATCTTCATGGACAGAGCAATCATAGGGGGTAGAGGAGACATGTTCCCCCCACCTTTTAAAAATATGGATTGTTAACCCTCTTTTTCATTTGTTAACAGTTTTTTTCCAAACTACATACCAATTAAATCCCACATCTGAATTAAACCCAGTCATATTACATGAGCAGTTCTTGAAAAATTCAGAATTTCCCAAAATATATTACTGTCAAATTCAGAAGCACAAGCAAGCATTTGAACACGAGCTGTCTATTTTGAAAGGCAAAATAATGACTTTTTTCTTTCTTTCACAGCTTCAAACATAACATTTAGACAGAGGAAAGTCCTTCTCCCAACACGCTACCTGTAGTGCTCTAAAATCACTGTTCACATAGCATCACGTGGACTAGAATGGCCACTCAGAGAGTGCAAAGCCTACACCTTATATCATCAGTTCACTTCAGTTCAATGCAACTTTATTTATCCGACGTGGGGCAGTTGTTCACAGCAGCTCATTTTATGTTTGATACAGATTCTTGTTAACTAATTCCTTGTGATTCCATCGTCCTTAATAGATGGTTCTGTGTGGCCTTGACATTTCATCAGAACTGTCCAAAATTAAACCTTTTTATCTTTCACTAACACACAACCCTTCCACCATGTATAAAGCATATGACACTCATGACTTTGACCTGTCAAGGTCACCCAAAGTCAAATGTCATTTGACAAAGTAAAAGCTGCTGTATGACTTGATATTAGTGTTTCATAATGCGTAATATAGCTGTAGCTTTAAGCAGTTCCTCGAAATAGTCGATCTAAATTAGACTGACCATTCATGGTCATCCAAGGGCAAATGTCATATGACAAATATAAAAGTGATATATGATGTCATATTATTGTAACCAGGGGTGTCTCTTTAACCAGTTCCCCAAAAGCGTAATTCTAAATAGTAAGTGCCTTCAGCTTCTCCAGTGTTTCACTCAGGGTCACCACAGCAGATCCGCAGGTAAATTTGGCACATGTTTTGCTGCAGTTGCCCTTTCTTGATGCAACTCCACATTACATGGAGAATGGGCAGGGGTGGCCTTGGACTGGGAACCTTCCGCATGGAAACAAGCACACTAACCATTTGGCCACCACCTCCTCCAAAATAGCAATTCTAAACATTTGACCTTGATGTGACCTTGTCTTGACCAATTTTTCTCTATGTGAAGTCACATTGTCCTTGGCTGACCTTCAATCATTCCACCACATTTGGCCCAAATTGGATCAAAACTCTTTGAGTTATTTTGTTCATGGACATACAGACACTAGGTCTGGCAAAATCCCTCCACGTGTCATGATTTTGTGTTATTGCACCCACTGCACAAAGGTGTAATAACAACAAATAATAAGTACTGGTCCCTCCAACTACACTCTAAGAAATGAAACACAGGGTGTTAAATGTAATTAATACTGTTATTTTCAATATACTTGTAATTGTTAATTTGAGGGATTTAAGTAATAATGTTTCATTTGATTTAATTAATTTCAACTACAACACTGTTTTGCACTTAATTGACAGTGTTATGTGGAAAAAGTTACCTTAACTTTAGCAATTAAATTCAATGTTTTATTTCTTAGAGTGTAATAATACACAGCAGATTAATAACACAACACTGTCCCAGTAAATTGCTGAGAAAAGACACACCCTGGGATGCTACAGTACATTACAGCTACCATTTACGTACACAGAAATGCTCATTGAGGAGAAATAAGGTGAAATTTATGTTGTTTGTGCTTTAAAGATTGTCATCAAGAGGCAGAAGGAGAGGAGCAGTTAGTGAATGCAGCAGAGCTGAACAAATTAGGAAACTGGGTAATGTACTTATCTCTGAAATATTTGATGATCTTCACTATAACATATATTATTTAAACAAACACCCACAATTAATTATACATGGCATTAATGTGAATTGAGCACTGCACAAAGTGGCATCCCTATGTTATTTAGTAGTACTAAGATGACATTATTAAACTAAAATAATGCTGAGAAGGCTGGGGTCCCCTGGTGGAGCTGTTGCCCCCACGACCCGATCCCAGATAAGCGGTTGAAGATGAGTCATGAGTGAGTGAACTCCTAATGACTGCCTTGAGCAACTACAATGTGCTTTACAGCTTTATGTAATGATATTAATTGCAAATACACAATAAAATGCAATAAGAATTACATTACTTTAGTTGGGGTTACAGAAATCCTGCCCAAAATTTAACTGAGTTCATGAGTACTTTTAATATATATTTTAAAAAATATAATAATAATTAGCATGTTGCCCTTGGGGATCCACGGGCTCTCGATTGGGTAGTGTTTATAAAATAGGTAGCTGACATTTTTGTGGTAAGGGTGGTAATAAATTAAGCAAAGCTTGTATATCTGCTTGAGGTTTCTTCCTCAGAGGGAGTTTTTCCTTACCACTGTTGCTCTGGGGGTTGGTAATGTTAGGCCTTACCTGTGTGAAGCACCTTGAGGCAACTCTGTTGTGATTT
Source organism: Thalassophryne amazonica (assembly GCF_902500255.1). NCBI lineage: Eukaryota > Metazoa > Chordata > Actinopteri > Batrachoidiformes > Batrachoididae > Thalassophryne > Thalassophryne amazonica. The sequence continues at coordinate 79,413,576 of NC_047107.1, forward strand.
GGCGCTATATAAAGGAAAATGAATTGAAATTGAAAATTATAATGAGTTAGAATGGTGTGTGAGTCCAGAATGTTTTAGAACCTTAGACCTCAACAGTTTTTAGAGAAGAACTCAACCCTTTTATTTCCTCTTAGTTACATCATTTTTTAATGTTAATTTACTGTCTTAATGTTGTTCTAAATTGTTTAAGTTCATGTTATCATATACACACTATAATTATAATTATCATCATTATTGTTATTATCAGTATTATTATTTTATCTTACATTACTTCTGTTTTGTCATTTGATTTTTAAATGAACCACAATGGAAATAAGTGTTTTCACTTTCTTGTGTCATCTATGTATTTTTAACGTATTTACAATTATATAATGTACTTACATTGAACTTACTAAATAAAATCACTCACTTTCACACGCACTGGCATTTAATATATAGATGATTTACCACCCCCCTGCTGGAATGACGTATGAGTCCAGAATATAATTAGCAATGTCCATTGGTCAGTGTTTTTAGCTAAAATAGTTTCTCCAAAAATATTAGTCCTATCAGTGTTCCATTTTGGCAGTGTTCATCCATAACCCAAAATACATAAGCATACCAAAGGACAAATGTCAGCACTCCCAGTTTGTCTGTGATTGAAGTTACACATATGCACGCAGAGCTTTTTGTCTTTTCTGCATTCTGCCGCAAGCAGGTGCTTTTATTTTTACACATCCAAAACAAAGATGTGGTGGAAGACATCAAATGCACTACACTTCTCACTCATCGCAATGGCAACATGATACTTAGCTCACTCATGGTAACAGCACCATGACACTTAACTAAACTGACTAAACCAATTGAACTACAAAAACATAATAAATCAATAACACTTACAACACTGTTAAACTAACATGAACCACAATAACAGCATTTAAAACTCCAAAACCCTGAACTCCATTGGCACATTGCAGCACAACACCCATTGTTCACTGTTGTTAGCTAAAATTGCTAATTTCTTCAAAAATATTAGTGCTATCAACTTTCCATTTTTGCAGCGTTCATGCTTGATCCAAAATACATAAGCATACCATGCTTTCCGGTCTCCGTGATCTAAGCCATACACACACACACACGCACGCACACAGAGGCCACTTGGCTATTATAATATTTGGCTATTATAATATAGATAATAATAACAATAATATTACATTTTTTCCTATGTGGGCGGTGGTGGTGGTGGTGGGAACCTCAGTGGTAGCATTCTTGCCTGACAGAAAGCAGGTCTGGGGTTCAAAGTCCATCACTCACCTTATCTCCTACTACATCAGGGTTTGCGTCGAAGGACATCCGGTATCAATTGTACTTTTTAGGAGGGAGGTGGACATTATACCCATGCATTTCCATGTATTTACATTTTTCCCCCAGCTTTCTGTCCTTCTTTCTTCTGGCAGGTTCTTTCTCTCCTGCATGCCTCCTCCTTTCTTCTTCCATCTGGCCTCACCGGCAGTGTGCCAGCTTTCCCATGTGGAGTTATACCTCTTTTACCTACTGTCTCTAAACAGCTAGTTTCCTGCAATATGGTCCCCAGTTACCCCCCCACCTCCCATACTTCTTCGTGCATATGATTTTGGATCATTGTTATGTAAACCACACATCTGATTGTGTGCCTCTGATAATAAAAGGTAATTACTGATGAATTTATATTTGCTCCATCAAAGAGGCATTTCCCCATTTGTTTGTGTGTTTATCTCTGTTTGTTGGCAGGATATCTCAAAAACACTTCAACAGATTTCAGTGATATTTGATGGAGCCTTAAGCTCCTCTCACACGGAAAGCATGTGCATGACATTTAGAGGCAAGTGTGGCACTAAACATTCTAATTGCCACTATTTGCCATATACATGTCGCTACTTGCCACAAACACGGCGCACGGTTTTCGGCACTCCCCAGAGAGTAGCAAATGTTTCAGACATGTTCAGAACACTCGCTATGCAACTTCACTTGTCGCGTGCTCTCCCCTTACATGCCACTAACTCTCCACATACACGTCACGTACTGTGTGAGAAGCTGGAAACCACGAGGTTGTTCAGGGACACCAAAAACATGACAAAATGGAAGAAAACAGAGAAAAAATTGATAAAGCACTGACCAGGAAGCAGCAGAAAACAAGCTACCTTAAATGCCGCTGAATGCCACGCTCACATGTGCACACTGGCAGTCACTTGTATTGGTGGCAAGTGTAGGCATGTGAGTGGTGAGTAGAACTCACCAGTGGTTGCCACTAACATGCTACCCACACATGCCTTCTGTGTGAGAGGGGCTTTAGGTTTTGTGTGAGGATGAAGATAAAGTTCAACTTTATTTATCCAGAAGGTAATAATTTTGAACAGTAGTTAGTTAAATACACAATTACAGAAAGTGCTGGCGGGGGGTGGGGGTGGTACACCCTTTCCATTTCATTTCATTTCATTTCATTTGCACATTGACAAAGCAGGTCTGAGCAGAAGTTTGCACTTTGAGGGTCACATTAGGTCTGGGAGTATGCCGTGGAGCTGCACGTTTCCATATGTACCACACTACAAAACAGCCCTGGATCCTGGGTGGCAACCACCTCCTGAAAATAGCCTTCTACTTGTCACAGCCAGGTAGTTTTCTCCAGCTGCTGGAGTCTATAACTCTGAGACACCTCCATGCTAGCTGGTACACAGAGAAATGTGCCATATGGGCAAACTGTCATAACTGAGGTCACAAGCAAGCGACACTCCTCATCTGAGTCTCCCTACACACTGTGAGGCAAATAAGTATTTGATCCACTGTCGTTTTTGCAAGTTTTACCAGCTACAAAGAATAGAGAGGTCTGTAATTTTTATTGTAGGTACAATTCAACTGTGAGAGACAGAATCTTAAAAAAAAATCAAAATCATATTGTATGATTTTTAAATAATGAATTTGCATTTTATTGCATGAAATAAGTATTTGATCACCTACCAACCAGCAAGAATTCTGGCTCTCACAGACCTGTTAGTTTTTCTTTAAGAAGCCCTCCTATTCTGCATGCTTTGTAAAGCGTGCAGAATTACACCTGTTCAATTGCACCTGTTTGAATTTGTTATCTGTATAAAAGACACCTGTCCACATAATCAATCACACTCCAACCTATCCGCCATGGTCAAGACCAAAGAACTGTCTAAGGACACCAGGGACAAAATTGTAGACCTGCACAAGGCTGGGATGGACTACAGAACAACAGGCAAGCATTCTTTGTAGGTGGGAAAACTTGCAAAATCGACAGTGGATCAAATACTTCTTTGCCTCACTGTAGCTGTTTGATTAATGCAAAGTCATTCCAGGGGTACCCAAGGATCCTCTTAAGAAAACTAACAGGTACATCAGGTTATTGCTTGAGATGACTGGTTAGCATCCAGGACTCACATCCATACAGCTCTATACTTTAATTCTCATGCAAATTTATCGGCATCACCAAACACCTCTGCCCAGTGACTTCATGACTCCATACGCTCTGCCCAGGTGTCTCTTGATTTCAAAGGCTGAAGACCCAGAGATGCGAATTAAATAAGTTTTGGCACGTTCTCTGCGTACTTGTTAAAGCACCTGGACACTGATGTTAATATTCTTACATAAAGAACCCCTGAGAGTTGAAGCCTGTACTCACTGAGTATCACTTTGTAAATAAATGCCATCTATCACAATAAACGGGTAGATGTGAGAAAACATTCTGCATAATAATTACTTTGTGCTGTATGCACAGTATATTGTATCAATATGAATCATTAATGCTATTAAGCCTGACCTGATTTTCAACAAACAAGTCTTCACTAAGCAACACACATTTCATGTAATAATCACATCTATCAAGCTATATGGCCCATGGCTGCACAGTTTAGTTTGAGGCTGAGTTCAGTATGCCGCATTTGCTTTAACCCTAACCTTGCACTGAATCATCTGTAATGTCACTTTCGAGCGCAGTGAACTTTAGCTGATATAATGAAACAGCTACGGGACCTCGGCAGAACTTTTATTTGAGGTTTCACACTATGGTTCATTCGCTGACGCTTCCACTCAACTGTGACTGCTTACTACTAACGCATCTTTGATCCAGTGGGATTTAAGACCATAACCTTGTGATCTTCATCTCAAGACTTTAACGATATTAACAACACACTTCACAACCCTTGTCCTTGAGGTTTGCAGTGTTTTGATCTTTGATTAACTACGAGCTTGAGTGGGTTGGGGCATCCATGAGGAAATCTGTCAGATGCAAAGAGTGCTTGTATGGCATTTGTGCCTAGACAGGTTTAATTGTGCAACTCTGCGTCTGCTTTGTGATTATGACTGTGGACGATAAGCGAATCAGATAAGCAGATTAAATGTCCCCACAGATATGACAAGGGCACGCTGCTCTTTTTCATTTTCAAGCTGTGATTTTGGTGGATGTTTGAGGACATCTGGTTAACAAGAGAGTAATTTTCCATGTCTGTCACAATTAACATCCAGTCAAAGTGAATAAAAAGATGACTGAAAAGAGATATAAGACATGTAATTGTTGAAAAAGTATTGTTAAGCTGTGCTGCTGAACTCTATATTTATTTAGCTTCCACAGAATGTCTGAGCAGAAGGTGAGAGTTGGTCATGCAGTTTTGGAAAATCATTGTTCTTCATGCTATAATTGTGACCATTGGAGGGTGAGGAAGATGAGAGGCGGGTGGACAGGCAGGGGGATGAGCGGGAGGGAGACTGTGAAAAGCTGTCACACATGACTGTGATCCTGGTTGACAGTTGGTCCAGTCTGTTTCACAGATCAGTTAACTACCTGCGTGGTGGTCTTTCAGATAGAAAACAGGTTTTTGTGTAGATTGCATCAGAAAATAACATTGTTGAGTCTTTCTGTCTCTGACTGTCTGTCACATGATGGCCATCAAGCTTGGTTACCCCGCATTGCCCCGGTGTTGGTGCATGTGATTTGGACTGCAGCATCATATCACAATAGAACCAATCTTATACCAGAAAAGGTCAGGCCAACAGTTAAGACTTGTTAAAGGTCCTTGGGACATTTTGGTGGTGCTGGGGTGTGTGTGAAAGGGAATTTACTGTACAGTGCATCTGGAAAGTATTCACAGTGCTTCACTTTTTCCACATTTTGTTATGTTACAACCTTATTCCAAAATGGATGAAATTCATCTTTTTCCTCAAAGTTCTACACACAATAAAAGTTTTTTGGATATTTTTCAAATGAATAATAATTTTAAAAAAAACTAAGAAATCACATGTACATAAGTATTTGCACCCCTTTATCAATACTTTTTTGATGCACCTTTGGCAGCAATTACAGTAAAACCAGTGTAAACTAAGAGTTGGAAGGTTTATACATAGCACAGTCGAGCACTCCAGGTACTAACTATGTTGAAATTCTAACACCAAAGTGATGATTGATACATTAAATATACATACTGTAAATAACTCACCTTATTTGTTTACTCCATTGCTGTTGTACTAAAGGATGTAAAAAAGTGCACACACTGTGCCCAGATTGGTGTTCAAAACACAAATGGCCATTTTGAAAAGCTAGTGTGGAACCAGCTTGAGCATTGACATGGGTATGTTGTCACACTTTGAAGCTCTGTACCACTGGGATCAATCAATCAATCAATCAATTTTTTTTTATATAGTGCCAAATCACAACAAACAGTTGCCCCAAGGCGCTTTATATTGTAAGGCAAGGCCATACAATAATTATGTAAGACCCCAACGGTCAAAACGACCCCCTGTGAGCAAGCACTTGGCTACAGTGGGAAGGAAAAACTCCCTTTTAACAGGAAGAAACCTCCAGCAGAACCAGGCTCAGGGAGGGGCAGTCTTCTGCTGGGACTGGTTGGGGCTGAGGGAGAGAACCAGGAAAAAGACATGCTGTGGAGGGGAGCAGAGATCGATCACTAATGATTAAATGCAGAGTGGTGCATACAGAGCAAAAAGAGAAAGAAACAGTGCATCATGGGAACCCCCCAGCAGTCTACGTCTATAGCAGCATAACTAAGGGATGGTTCAGGGTCACCTGATCCAGCCCTAACTATAAGCTTTAGCAAAAAGGAAAGTTTTAAGCCTAATCTTAAAAGTAGAGAGGGTGTCTGTCTCCCTGATCTGAATTGGGAGCTGGTTCCACAGGAGAGGAGCCTGAAAGCTGAAGGCTCTGCCTCCCATTCTACTCTTACAAATCCTAGGAACTACAAGTAAGCCTGCAGTCTAAGAGCGAAGCGCTCTATTGGGGTGATATGGTACTACGAGGTCCCTAAGATAAGATGGGACCTGATTATTCAAAACCTTATAAGTAAGAAGAAAAATTTTAAATTCTATTCTAGAATTAACAGGAAGCCAATGAAGAGAGGCCAATATGGGTGAGATATGCTCTCTCCTTCTAGTCCCCGTTAGTACTCTAGCTGCAGCATTTTGAATTAACTGAAGGCTTTTTAGGGAACTTTTAGGACAACCTGATAATAATGAATTACAATAGTCCAGCCTAGAGGAAATAAATGCATGAATTAGTTTTTCAGCATCACTCTGAGACAAGACCTTTCTAATTTTAGGGATATTGCATAAATGCAAAAAAGTAGTCCTACATATTTGTTTAATATGCGCTTTGAATGACATATCCTGATCAAAAATGACTCCAAGATTTCTCACAGTATTACTAGAGGTCAGGGTAATGCCATCCAGAGTAAGGATCTGGTTAGACACCATGTTTCTAAGATTTGTGGGGCCAAGTACAATAACTTCAGTTTTATCTGAGTTTAAAAGCAGGAAATTAGAGGTCATCCATGTCTTTATGTCTGTAAGACAATCCTGCAGTTTAGCTAATTGGTGTGTGTCCTCTGGCTTCATGGATAGATAAAGCTGGGTATCATCTGCGTAACAATGAAAATTTAAGCAATACCGTCTAATAATACTGCCTAAGGGAAGCATGTATAAAGTGAATAAAATTGGTCCTAGCACAGAACCTTGTGGAACTCCATAATTAACTTTAGTCTGTGAAGAAGATTCCCCATTTACATGAACAAATTGTAATCTATTAGACAAATATGATTCAAACCACCGCAGCGCAGTGCCTTTAATACCTATGGCATGCTCTAATCTCTGTAATAAACTTTTATGGTCAACAGTATCAAAAGCAGCACTGAGGTCTAACAGAACAAGCACAGAGATGAGTCCACTGTCCGAGGCCATAAGAAGATCATTTGTAACCTTCACTAATGCTGTTTCTGTACTATGATGAATTCTAAAACCTGACTGAAACTCTTCAAATAGACCATTCCTCTGCAGATGATCAGTTAGCTGTTTTACAACTACCCTTTCAAGAATTTTTGAGAGAAAAGGAAGGTTGGAGATTGGCCTATAATTAGCTAAGATAGCTGGGTCAAGTGATGGCTTTTTAAGTAATGGTTTAATTACTGGCACCTTAAAAGCCTGTGGTACATAGCCAACTAACAAAGATAGATTGATCATATTTAAGATCGAAGCATTAAATAATGGTAGGGCTTCCTTGAGCAGCCTGGTAGGAATGGGGTCTAATAGACATGTTGATGGTTTGGATGAAGTAACTAATGAAAATAACTCAGACAGAACAATCGGAGAGAAAGAGTCTAACCAAATACCGGCATCACTGAAAGCAGCCAAAGATAACGATACGTCTTTGGGATGGTTATGAGTAATTTTTTCTCTAATAGTTAAAATTTTGTTAGCAAAGAAAGTCATGAAGTCATTATTAGTTAAAGTTAATGGAATACTCAGCTCAATAGAGCTCTGACTCTTTGTCAGCCTGGCTACAGTGCTGAAAAGAAACCTGGGGTTGTTCTTATTTTCTTTAATTAGTGATGAGTAGAAAGATGTCCTAGCTTTACGAAGGGCTTTTGTATAGAGCAACAGACTCTTTTTCCAGGCTAAGTGAAGATCTTCTAAATTAGTGAGACGCCATTTCCTCTCCAACTTACGGGTTATCTGCTTTAAGCTACGAGTTTGTGAGTTATACCACGGAGTCAGGCACTTCTGATTTAAAGCTCTCTTTTTTTAGAGGAGCTACAGCATCCAAAGTTGTCTTCAATGAGGATGTAAAACTATTGACGAGATACTCTATCTCACTTACAGAGTTTAGGTAGCTACTCTGCACTGTGTTGGTATATGGCATTAGAGAACATAAAGAAGGAATCATATCCTTAAACCTAGTTACAGCGCTTTCTGAAAGACTTCTAGTGTAATGAAACTTATTCCCCACTGCTGGGTAGTCCATCAGAGTAAATGTAAATGTTATTAAGAAATGATCAGACAGAAGGGAGTTTTCAGGGAATACTGTTAAGTCTTCTATTTCCATACCATAAGTCAGAACAAGATCTAAGATATGATTAAAGTGGTGGGTGGACTCATTTACTTTTTGAGCAAAGCCAATAGAGTCTAATAATAGATTAAATTCAGTGTTGAGGCTGTCATTCTCAGCATCTGTGTGGATGTTAAAATCGCCCACTATAATTATCTTATCTGAGCTAAGCACTAAGTCAGACAAAAGGTCTGAAAATTCACAGAGAAACTCACAGTAACGACCAGGTGGACGATAGATAATAACAAATAAAACTGGTTTTTGGGACTTCCAATTTGGATGGACAAGACTAAGAGTCAAGCTTTCAAATGAATTAAAGCTCTGTCTGGGTTTTTGATTAATTAATAAGCTGGAATGGAAGATTGCTGCTAATCCTCCACCTCGGCCCGTGCTACGAGCATTCTGACAGTTAGTGTGACTCGGGGGTGTTGACTCATTTAAACTAACATATTCATCCTGCTGTAACCAGGTTTCTGTAAGGCAGAATAAATCAATATTTCCAATTAGCATTAAGTCAGTAATGTGTAATGCTGCATTCCCATATTGGCTGTAAGCGGGAGATCATATGTTCCATTGTTTTCAGTGAGGTTGATGGAAAAATTCCATTACCTCTTGCTGTGAGTGCAACAATTACATACTGCAAAGGTATTTGCCATAATAAGTTAAAAAATATTTAAACTTTTGCCACATACTGGGTCAAAAAGAACAAAGCGGATGTTGCTATATCTTTAACCAGGAAGAACAATGGATAGCGAATGATGGATAATTTAAGTGCAGAGAGTCACCCAGTTTTAATCAGGTAAACTTGGTTAACTTGTTTGATATTACCAAGAGGAATTAATCTATAACCACAGAAAAAGTGTAAAAGCTTTATCAGAGCAAATGTTTTTTGTTTAACTATAACACTGTGCAAAATGCTAAAACTGTTGTTTCTCTCATCTACAGTCTTTTCCTGTAGATGACAGATGTGAATCCAACATTTGTTTTAGCAATATGGGCAGTGTGACATTCTATGAAATCAATATTGTATTCAAGGGATGCTGTCATCTGGACTAACAGTCCAGTCATGGGTCATCTACTGGAGTTACAAATATTTTAGATATAGAATAGATGGAGTCTTTCTTATGATGAAAATGATCCATAAATCTAGTTCTAACAATCCTACTGACGATCAATCCTGTGCTAGCTATGGATTTATTGTCCAGCTCTGCATTCTTCATTTTCAGTCTCTGGAGTATCTGCTCAGTACTGTTTGGCTTTTCTTCATCTTTCTGCAGCCTGCGCTGTGCAGAGAATGTATAAAGAGCTTGCTGGTGTTTTTGTGTTAACTTTCCTCTAACTTTGTTGCTCTGCTTGTCATGGCGATCCTGCATGTCCTGCCCTGTTTTCCGTCGCTGACCATGATATTTGTGTTCCCTGCAGATCAGCCTTTGAGCAGGACGTGGAGCATGGCAACACAGATGGCCTGGGAGACTGCCAAAGTAAGCAGGCCCTCTTCACATTATCTTTCCTTCTCTCTTCTCTCCTCCCCCCATCAGTCCTCTCTTCTCTGCTAACTCGGTCTCCCGCTCCTTTTTCCTTCTTTGCTGCTGACACCTTTTTCCTCCCCCGTCTGTTCCACCTTCACAGTCCTGTCTTTCAGTCTCTTCCATCCATCTGTCCCCTTCAGCTCTCATCATCTTCTGTTCTTCCCCTGCTGTGTCCCTGGTCTCCTAGTCAAGAGAGCATTGTGTCATTTTGGTCAAAGCCCTATTTCCTTCTTGCACAGTGCTATGAGAGCACAACACATACATTTAGTGGCACACAGGGAAGGGTGTGTAACTTGTGATTAGTCAATGGGTTACATTTCGAAACATAACAGTGCACACAGTTTCCACCCAGTCGTTAGTAGTCCTCAGTGAGGGCTTGAAAAGGTCCATTTAATGTCGTTTTAACACTTCTTGGTATAACATGCGTTGACCGAGCAGATTTAAGATGTATCACAAGCGTATATATTTCCTACAGTAGTGTTCAGAATAATAGTAGTGCTATGTGACTAAAAAGATTAATCCAGGTTTTGAATATATTTCTTATTGTTACATGGGAAACAAGGTACCAGTAGATTCAGTATATTCTCACAAATTCAACAAGACCAAGCATTCATGATATGCACACTCTTAAGACTATGAAATTGGGCTATTAGTAAAAAAATGTAGAAAAGGGGGTGTTCACAATAATAGTAGTGTGGCATTCAGTCAGTGAGTTCGTCAATTTTGTGGAACAAACAGGTGTGACTCAGGTGTCCCCTAGTTAAGGATGAAGCCAGCACCTGTTGAACCAAGCTTTTCTCTTTGAAAGCCTGAGGAAAATGGGATGAATTCAGAGTTTGGGGGTCGTCTCACAAACTGTCTGCAGCCCTTGGACCCAAAAAGAACAATTTTACTCTCATCAGTCCACAAAATATTCCACCATTTCTCTTTAGGCCAGTTGATGTGCTCTTTGGCAAATTGTAACCTCTTCTGCACATGTCTTTTATTTAACAGAGGGACTTTGCAGGAGATTCTTGCAAATAAATTAGCTTCACACAGGTATCTTCTAACTGTCACAGTACTTACAGGTAACTCCAGACTGTCTTTGATCATCCTGGAGCTGATCAGTGGGTGAGCCTTTGCCATTCTGGTTATTCTTCTATCCATTTTAATGGTTGTTTTCTGTTTTCTTCCACACGTCTCTGTTTTTTTTTGTGTCCATTTTAAAGCATTGGAGATCATTGTAGATGAACAGCTTATAATTTTTTGCACCTGTGTATATGTTTTCCCGTCTCCAATCAACTTTTTACTCAAATTATGCTGTTCTTCTGAACAATGTCTTGAACGTCCAATTTTCCTCAGGCTTTCAAAGAGAAAAGCATGTTCAACAACTTCATCCTTAAATAGGGGACACCTGAGTCACACCTGTTTGTTCCACAAAATTGAGGAACTCACTGACTGAATGCTGCACTACTATTATTGTGAACACCCCCTTTTCTACTTTTTTTTTTTACTAATAGCCCAATTTCATAGCCTTCAGAGTGTGCATATCATGAATGCTTGGTCTTGTTGGATTTGTGAAAATCTACTGAATCTACTGGTACCTTGTTTCCCATGTAACAATAAGAAATATACTCAAAACCTGGATTAATCTTTTTAGTCACATAGCACTACTATTATTCTGAACACTACTGTATGTGCCATCACCGGAGGTCAGGGAGCTCAGTGGGACCAGAGCTGGGCTACCAATATACAGACCGGGGTGTGATTACTAGTCACGCTACCTGTCCATGTCATTGGAAAAGATGCTTCATCTGTATTGCCCCAGTCCACCCAGCTGTAAATGGGTAACCAGTCTTGGCTATGCAAGTAACCTGTGATTGGACTGGGGCCCCATCCAGGTGGAGTTATAGTGCTTTGTGGTACAGTATCTGGTGATAAGGATCGGCACCAATGGGCCTCAAGCCCTTTACTGTATAGAACTTGCTTCTACTTCATCACAGCAGGACCTATCTATGCAGAACAATGAAACCGCAGCTCTGCCTTGGTGTAGGAAACTATATCAGCTTCCACCCTCAACTGAGCTCACTGTATCACAGCATGACTGGCTCCAAAAACTGCAGTGTACCAACAGGCAGCTATGTTGAGCCATTCCTTTCCAGCTCTTGCTTATTGATTTCATGTGGAAAAATAAAATCAAAACAGTTAACTTTTCCTATGGTACACTACAATCCAGATCTCAGGTAGACTTTTGGATTGGTTGTAGAAAAGTTCAAAATTTTACCATAATTTGAAAGGCAGTAAACACATTCTTTAGGGCCCCTTCATACATAGTGTGAATTTGGTCAAACTGGGCATGAAGTGCGCATGAAGTAGGAATCGTATGAAATACGTGTAAAATTGCAGCTGCCTCTACTGCCTCGTAGACCTGTTGCTACAACTATTTGCGCACACCAGTAGCTGAAAGACAGAGTGTGCGCTGTGAGAGCCCATCGAACCCTCTCGCAGCAGGTGTCAGCCAAATTACACCTAACATGCACAAAAATCGGTCGTTTGGCAATTAGAAAATGTGTGGCCATTCGTACTATCATCACGAAAACAGTCAGCAGACAATCACTGTCAAGCTGATTGTGAAATTTGTCTAAGTGCCTCATGAGTGTGTGGCTTTTTGTAAAGCCACACACATGTGGTGCATATGTCTCGCACGTGTGTGCCTGTGTTGCACTGTTTTCCTGCGTGCACGAACCGTTGCAGCGGTATCGTGCACACACCGTTGCAGCGGTATCGTGCACACCTGCCCGTCGGTGCACACCTGCCCGTTGGCACAATGTTTTCATGGTTTGCTCATACGAGCTGTTCTGCCAGACTGTTCTGTCTACCTGGGGTAAATTCAGTTGATTGGACATAATTTGGAAAGACACACACCTGTCTACATAAAAGATCCCACAGTTGACAGTGCATGTCAGAGCACAAACCAAGCATGAAGTCAAAGGAATTGTCTGTAGACCTCTGAGACAGGATTGTCTTGAGGCGCAAATCTGGGGAAGGGTACTTAAACATATTATTTTATAATAATATTATAATATGCCAATGTTTTTTTAAAACTCTCTCAAACTCAACTCAACTCAAACTCAACTGCTCAATGGTGAATATTGTATGATGCAATTTAATCTAGTTGTCTCAATTTTGTTTGTGATACAGACATTCATTTTGAGTGGTAATATTGAATCTTCTACAGGCTTCAGTGATCCACATTGGATTATGTTCTCTCTGCTGAAAGCATTGTACGAGATCATCAGCTTGTAATTGATAATCAGAATCTGAGCTACAGATACGATGTAAAGGATTAAATTGTGAGATAGGTAAACTTTTCTTTAGAGATACTGGATGGAAGGATTTTCCATGTAGGACAGAGTTACGTTCGGTACTCTTTCTATATAGTGTGGAACCCAGTCTGTTACCTTGTCTGTAAAGAAGAATATCTAAAAAGTTCATTTTTGTGCATCATACGCCATAGTAAATTTCAGATTACAGTTGTCATTAATAAAATTATGAAATTGTACAAAAGATGTTTCTGTACCATGCCACACAAAGAAAATGTCATCTATACAGCTCTTCCAATGAGATCTGATGTAAATAAGGATTTTTATCAGCATTAAAAACAATATCATGTTCAAAGAGACCGCAGAACAATGAGGCAAAACGGGGGGCCATTCTCAACCAGGTAGAAATCAGATTCAAACATAAAAAAAATTTAGGTCAGTACAATATTTGCAAGATCAACAATACTCTGGATACTTTGTGTGAAGGCTGTCCTTTGATTAAGAAAACATTTAATGGCTTGTAATCCACCCTCAACAGGGACATTAGTGTACAAAGATTCTATATAAGAGAGGAGAGAGATATAACCAGAGGTTGAAGAAAATGATCCACAGAGGCCGAAATCTTTTCTGTTAGAGAGCCAATGGCTAATACAATTGGTCAGCCAGGTGGCATATCCGTATACTGTTTATGAATCCTGGGAAGGATGTATCCAAAGATACATCCTTCCTAAGATGTATCCTAAGACGTATCCTGTGCTTGGGCCATGGTGCCGACACAAATGACAAAACAACTGGAAATGTTGCCGGTGCACAGAACAGGAGGGTTTCAGAAACAGACACCACACCCACCTGTGGATGGAGCCGAGAGAGAGAGAGAGAGAGAGAGAGAGAGAGAGAGAGAGAGAGAGAGAGAGAGAGAGAGAGAGAGAGAACAGAATCAGGCATCAGAAAGACAACAAATACAGTATAATTTGTCAGCATTAAGCAACAAGAAGAACAAAAGAAATACTAAGTTGATTGCCAGCCATGAGCTCTAAGCCTCAATAAAAGACCCAGAATTTAGATAAAGTTGAGGTTGTGGCCCATTCCGTTTCCTAATAAAATGAATTTAAAAGAGTAAAAAGCATAGTAACATACTATGCCAGTATGCTAGCCATACGAAAGGGAAAATAAGTGTGTCTTAAGTCTGGATTTGAAAGTCTCTACAGAATCTGACTGTTTTATTGATGCAGGGAGATCATTCCACAGAACAGGGGCACAATAAGAGAAGCTCTGTGACCCACAGACTTTTTATTCACCCTAGGGACACAAAGTAGTCTTGCACTCTGAGAATGCAGAGCCCGGGCCTGTACGTAGGGTTTAATTAGGTCAGCTAGGTAGGGCGGTGCCAGTTCATGAACAATTTTATAGGTTACTAGCAGAACCTTAAAATCTGGTCTCACTGGGACAGGAAGACAGTGAAGAGATACCAAAATGGGTGTAATGTGGTCAAACTTTCTGCTTCCTGTCAAAAGTCTGGCAGCAGCATTTTGAACCAATTGGAGACCGCTAATGCTGGACTGCGGTAAACCAGAAAATAGAACACTGCAGTAGTCCAATCTGGAAGAGACAAATGCATGAATCAGGATCTCACCATCAGCCATAGATAGGATGGGATGAATCTTCACTATATTTTGCAGGTGGAAGAAAGCAGTCCTCATAATATCTCAAATGTGGAGGACAAAGGACAATGTAGGATCAAAAATAACCCCAAGGTTCCTCACTTTGTCAGTGTGATGTGTGACACACGAGCCTAGGCTAAGCCGGTCAAATTGATGCCGATGTCTCACTGGACCAAGAACCATCATTTCAGTCTTATCAGAGTTTAAAAGTAGGAAGTTGCTAGACATCCATTTTCTCACTGATGCAAGGCAATCTTCCAAGAATTTTATGTGGATAAGATTACCAACAGTTATCGGCATGTATAACTGAGTATCATCAGCACAGCATTGAAAGTTATCTCCAAAACGCCGCAATATGTGCCCAAGGGGTGCTATATAAAGGGAGAAAAGCAGGGGCTAAGACGGACCCCTGTGGAACCCTAAATTTTATGTCACTAAGGTTAGAGGTAGTGTTATTGTACAAAACACAGTGAGAACAACTGGTCAGGTATGACATCAAACATGTAAGGGCACTCCCAGTAATCCCAAAATGATTCTCCAGCCTATCAAGTAGAATATGGTGATTCACGGTATCAAATGCAGCACTGAGATCTAACAGCTCCAGAACTGTTGTGGTGTCCGAATCCATTGTAAGCAGAAGATCATTCACCACTTTAGTGAGAGCCGTCTCTGTGGAGTGATATTTTCTAAAAGCAGACTGCAGTGTCTCAAAAAGATTATTGTCAGTAAGGTGGTCCACGAGCTGCAGTGAAACCACTTTTTCCAGAATTTTAGAGCAACATGATAGATTTGATATCGGCCTATTGTTCTTCAATACAATAGGGTCAAGATTAGATTTCTTAAGTAATGGTTTAATCACTGCGGATTTGAAACATTTAGGAACAGATCTAGAAGTTAATGAGAGATTAATAATTTCCAGCACAGTCGGCCCAAGAGTGGGCCACAGGTCCTTAAACAGTTTTGTTGGTATAGGATCAAATAAACAGGTTGTGCTTTTTGTTGACGTTACGAGTTTCGTCAGCATGCTTAGTGAGATACTCTCACCTCAATAGCAGGGTGTAATGGCTGGGTAAGGCATGCCGGGATATGTTTAACCTAATGTCTTCTATTTTCTTTCAAAGTAATCCAGGAAATCTTGTGCTGTAAAAGGAGAGCGAACTACAGGTGGTTGTCCATGAATAAGTGTTGCCACCCTCTCAAACAAGAACTTTAAGTTATGCTTGTTTTTGTTGATTAAATCAGAGTAATAGGTTCGCTTTGTAGCCAGTAGTGCATGTTTATAGTCTAAGATAGCATCACGCCACGCAAGGTGGAATACTTCTAATTTTGAACTATGCCATTTCCATTCTAGACCTCTAGTCTTATGCTTGAGGTCACGCAAGTAATCATTGAACCAAGGTGGCTGTGTTTTTTTTTTTTTGGGGGGGGGGGGGGGGGCGTGGTTTTAATAAAGGCGGCACAATCATTTCAAGTGCACTTTTGAGCGCTGAGTTTAAACTATCCACAAGACTGTCTACTGATTGGACATTTTCTAAACGTGAATCTAAGGTATCAGGCAGTCTAGCTTCAAGTTCAGTATTAGTTGAGGAGCTGATGCTTCAGGACAACTCTGTGAATATCCTTGAGTGGCCCAGCCAGAGCCCAGACCTGAATCAACTTGAACATCTCTGGAGACATCTAAAAATGGCTGTGCATTGACACTCCCCATCCAACCTGATGGAACTTGAGAGGTGCTGCAAAGAGGAATTGGCAAAACTACCCAAAGATAGGCGCACCAAGCTTGTGGCATCATATTCAAGAAGACATGAGGCTATAATTGCTGCTAAAGTGGCATCAACAAAGTATTAAGCAAAGGGTGTGAATACTTATGTACATGTGATTTCTTAGTTTTTTATTTTAAATAAATTTACAAAAATTTCAAAACACTTTTTCACGTCATTATGGGGTGTTGACTTTTGAGTGAAATAAAATAATTTACCCCATTTTGGAATAAGGCTGTAACATAAAATGTAGAAAAAGTGAAGCGCTGTGAATGCTTTCGGGACACACTGTACTTTAAATTTCATCATGTGAAAGTGGAACCCGGAGTTAATAATAACACACTTCTCCTTATTTTCTTTTCTTCTTCTAGATACCTTCGTGGCATTGAATGGTAAGTAACCTACACATACTGCAGAGCCAATCACATAAAACGACAGCAGAGCTACATTTCATCTCCTCTGAATCTTTCATTTCAGTCGGACCTCTTCATCAAGTCAATCATGCCCTCTCAAGAAAATTAAAACTCCACCTACACATGTAAAAAACATTATTAATGACTCAGCTTCTTAACTGAATTTATTTCACTCCTTCTTTTTAATAGGCAATCATTCCAGTGATGAAGGTAATGAAGCTTGGCCCAGCCGTTCCCTCTTTGCTATGATTATCTTCCTCATTCAGCCCGTTGATGTTTAGAATGAATATAATTAGAAATCGGACCTGTAGGGTTAAAATTCTTTAACGCTGACATTGATTGTGTTAGTCCTAATAGATCTTCTCTCCCTCCATGTTCCTTTGCCCCTTCCCTGTATCGCCCCTGTGCTATTACATCGATTAGCCCTGACCTTTGCTTCGCTAATTGGATGAATCTGGTTGCTGCGGATCCAGGCCATGCGGGTGGCGACAGCCATCAGCGTGCACGTGAAATGCAATATGTGAGAATCAATCTGTTTTGTTTGTGCCGACCACAACTGGTGCAGACAATCTAAACATAACCAGCACAGTGTGTGCACCAGCACAGTGTGTGCACAAAAAAACTAAATAAAACCAAAAAAACAAATAAAAAAATCAGTCTTAAAGCAAAATGTGATAATCACACTTCAGTGGAGGCTCATTGATCCCTTCTTCTCACCCAGAACTTTTTAAGGAATGATAAACAGATACGATTAGCCCGCAGTAATGTTTCCAGCACCGGCGCATTCATCTTATTTTTTATCTACACTGAATTAGTTTTCCGTAAGTCTCCACACATACTGTACCTCGGAGCTACCACATCAAAACAGCCAGATCCATACTTAACCACAAGAATAGCTGTTTTGAAATTGTTCCAGAAAGCCTGGCTCTCTTTCTCACCCTCCCCCCATGTGACTGTGCCCCCCCTTTGATTCTCCTTCCTTGTGGAGCTCCGGGGTCATGGAGAAAGCATCTGTGTTGTGCACCCATATAGTGCTGAATATGCTCTTACTGGCTCAGCTGTGTACTTTGACACACACACACAGACACACACACACACACACACACACACATATACAAACACCCAGTTTATACCCCCCAACTAAAGTCTCACCCCGGCTCCTCCATCTATCTGCTGGTGGTTGATAGGGATCTGAAGCTAAATAAATGCCACTTCTCTATTCCCCTCACCTCTGCTCCAGACTAGACGTCCTCCCTTTTAATCTGTAGAAAGCGAGGGATGTGCATCTATCGGCGGTTTTCCCCCCTGATCCATAGAGGAGCACTGAGGCTCCAAGCATCTCCCTCCCGCCCGCTCTCTCTCTATATGTGTGTCATCTGCCTGAATTGCACTTCCCCTGGTGGTTGGGGAATGAATTATAAAATAGGCCTGTCACACTAATCTCTCAGCCTTGGGCCAATAGTTAAATAAATCATTTTAATGATTGCCACGCTGCGAGGAGGCGGAGGTTCTGGGTGGTGGTGTGTGTGGGGTTTGTGTCTGTTGTGCAAAGTCTACCAGCAAGCGTCGGCGTTAGCCCCCTGAAACGGCCCCATCTTCAAACACACACACACACACACACACACACACACTGAAAAGGCGCATCTGTAAACACAAGGCTGTCAGCTCCTCCGTAGAAGGGGAACATGTTCAAAAGGGAATTGTGGGATGAGCTCCACTGAGGCTGTGGATAAAAGTGTTGTCACTCTTCACAGGGAGTTAAAACACACACACACACACACACACATATATATGTATGTATGTGTGTAACATGCAACTTGAAAACATGTGAAGTACAATATAGCTTCAATGGAATTGTGTAGGCTGGCTTAAATGGGAGCATGTGGAACGGTAATGTGATTAGTGCGGTACAAAACTAAGCAGACATACAAACCTTTGTGCTACTCGTGAATTTCACCTTTGAAAGACAGCTGTGAGAGGGGGTAGCTCAGGGTGAGAGGCGTGCACTGATGGAGAGGAGATATGATCCATCATACACAGATGAGGGAGCTTTTTGTTGCAAGCGTCAGATGATGTCAAACTATCAGAGATGCATTAGTGAATAAGGTGTTGGAGTAGCTAAAGTGCATCTCAACACAGCGGCGCTCGGCTCATTGCGGCTGTTATGATGCCCTCTTCAACTGTTGGCCAGCAGTTGATTTAGTCATTAATGAATTTAATTACAGAGAGGCATCAGATCAGAGAAAAATCATTAACTGTTAATGAGACATCTTTTGATGGTTGAGCTTGCCGTGTTGCTGAGAGCTTTGCTAAATGAAGAGAGGATATTTAAATGGATATGAATTCTGAAAGGTTTTTAAACACAAAACAGTGAATTGGCGAAAGAAAGGAGAAAAAAAATATAACAAAAAGGCAAGCGTGTGAAGTAGAAGGTGGACATTATGAAAGGAGGGGGTAAAAGGCAAGAGCTCCAACACGACACGAGGGGACTCGGGGTGAAAAAGTGCAGGGGGGTTAACAGCGGACATCAAAGTGAAATGATGGACTGAAGAGATGGATTTAGAGAAACAGAATGTACAAGAAAGAGATGTACATAATGAGCAGAAAAGCTCAACTGTTAGACAGTTGAGATGAGAAGAAAGTCTTTGTGTTGTCCTTCTTTTCAAAGGTAGGCACCCTGTGGTGATTGTCGGGAAATTCCACTGTAGCCTGCTTGGCTGTGACAGGCCCAACACGGCTTTGACATGCCCAACAGAACACCACAGCCAGAATGTGGAAGATGTAGAAATTGAGAACTGAAAGGAAAAGAGACGTAGACGTATTTGCTGAGGTCACGGCTATAGGTCTGCACATATCCTCAGTCCCCAACCCGCAGAATAATGCACAAGGCTCTATAGGGGAGGCTGTGGTGAGTTACTGCTTAGATGTGCTCTCCAGCGAGCATGCATCAGCTCTATGCATCACTGCGTCACCCACACCACAGAACCACCCTGGGTCACGGGTGGCAACCACCCAACTTGCTGTGGTCTTCTCCAGCCACTGGGGTCCTCAAGACAGAGATCTGCATGTTGGATCATGCACACAGAAATGCACCGCGTGACTAGAAGGTGTGCTCTGTGTAATGTTGTATCGTACCTGTGGCTGAGCATCAGTTCCTCTACTTATTAACACTTTGCCTTGTTAATGTCAACTAAAACAGATAGGGACTGAACCAGAAGCAGTTCGCCCCTCCTCCCAGTAGGTTTAATAGAGTAGACCTGGGTTGGGATAGTATAGCAAGAAGGAGATGAGAGTCTATGACTCACCTGGATGAGATGTCAGTCCAGCACAGGTAGACTTGGATAATGCAGATGTAATGTCTGATCCACTTGCTGAAGGACACAAGTAGCATGAAGCACACCTGGAATCAAACCCAGTTTATATATATGAACTGGAGGGTGTCTCAAAAAAAAATTACCCAAAAGTATGTTGACAGCACAGATAAACCAGTCAATATTATCAGACATTTTGTGCATGACCATGTGGCCGAAGCATGTCATTTTTCTCGCCAATGAACAGTTTTTAGTTCAGTCTTTTCTTTTTGATGTTTTAACCTTTTATATTTACACCACATGATCAATGTAACCTCCTCGCTTGAAGTTTCCTAAGAAATAAATCATCTGTTTCCAGTTTTCCGGAAAACCACTAAGCAAATTCAAGTCTCCTTGCTATTTGCTGGGGAGTTAGTTCACTCTGAGACTGAATTTTGTATGGAAAGAGATGCAAGTCAGCCCTTAGGATGCGTTGGACAGAATTCAACGATTTTTGTTCTGTGAATTAGGGTCAACTGTGGCATTTTTCCTGGACGTTAATTCTTGCAGAACAAACTTTAGGGCTTCTGAAATGAAAAAAAGCCCACCATTATTTCCAAGTAAAACCATTTCCTGGTATTCATATTTCAGAGTACTTTTGGATACATTTTTTTGAGACACCCTATAGAGGTAGTCAAACGTGTGTGTGTGTGTGTGTGTGTGTGTGTGTGTGTGTGTGTGTGTGTGTGTGTGTGTGTGTGTGTGTGTGTGTGTGTGTGTGTGTGTGTGTGTGTGTGTGTATATACACTCAACAAAAATATAAAGGCAACACTTTTGGTTTTGCTCCCATTTTGTATGAGATAAACTCAAAGATCTAAAACTTTTTCCACATACACAATATCACATTTCCCTCAAATATTGTTCACAAACCAGTCTAAATCTGTGATAGTGAGCACTTCTCCTTTGCTGAGATAATCCATCCCACCTCACAGGTGTGTCATACCAAGATGCTGATTAGACATCATGATTAGTGCACAGGTGTGCCTTAGACTGCCCACAATAAAAAGCCACTCTGAAAGGTGCAGTTTTGTTTTATTGGGGGGGGATACCAGTCAGTATCTGGTGTGACCACCATTTGCCTCATGCAGTGCAACACATCTCCTTCGCATAGAGTTGATCAGGTTGTTAATTGTGGCCTGTGCAATGTTGGTCCACTCCTCTTCAATGACTGTGCGAAGTTGCTGGATATTGGCAGGAACTGGTACACGCTGTCGTATACGCCAGTCCAGAGCATCCCAAACATGCTCAATGGGTGACATGTCCGGTGAGTATGCCGGCCATGCAAGAACTGGGACCTTTTCAGCTTCCAAGAATTGTGTACAGATCCTTGCAACATGGGGCCGTGCATTATCCTGCTGCAACATGAGGTGATGTTCTTGGATGTATGGCACAACAATGGGCCTCAGGATCTCGTCACGGTATCTCTGTGCATTCAAAATGCCATCAATAAAATGCACCTGTGTTCTTCGTCCATAACAGATGCCTGCCCATACCATAACCCCACCGCCACCATGGGCCACTCGATCCACAACATTGACATCAGAAAACCGCTCACCCACACGACGCCACACACGCTGTCTGCCATCTGCCCTGAACACTGTGAACCGGGATTCATCCGTGAAGAGAACACCTCTCCAACGTGCCAAACGCCAGCGAATGTGAGCATTTGCCCACTCAAGTTGGTTACAACGACGAACTGGAGTCAGGTCAAGACCCCGATGAGGACGACGAGCATGCAGATGAGCTTCCCTGAGACGGTTTCTGACAGTTTGTGCAGAAATTCTTTGGTTATGCAAACCGATTGTTTCAGCAGCTGTCCGAGTGGCTGGTCTCAGACGATCTTGGAGGTGAACATGGTGGATGTGGAGGTCCTGGGCTGGTGTGGTTACATGTGGTCTGCAATTGTGAGGCTGGTTGGATGTACTGCCAAATTCTCTGAAACACCTTTGGAGACGGCTTATGGTAGAGAAATGAACATTCAATACACGAGCAACAGCTCTGGTTGACATTCCTGCTGTCAGCATGCCCATTGCACGCTCCCTCAAATCTTGCAACATCACAGCATTGTGCTGTGTGATAAAACTGCACCTTTCACAGATTTAGACTGGTTTGTGAACAATATTTGAGGGCAATGGTGATATTGTGTATGTGGAAAACGTTTTAGATCTTTGAGTTCATCTCATACAAAATGGGAGCAAAACCAAAAGTGTTGCGTTTATATTTTTGTTGAGTGTATATATATATATATATATATATATATATATATATATATATATATATATACGAGGTCTCTTAGATAATAAACCGACCCTTTATTTTTTTTTTAACTATATGGATTTGAATGACATGCGATTACACCAATCATGCTTGAACCCTCGTGCGCATGCGTGAGTTTTTTCACGCGTGTCGGTGACGTCATTTCCCTGTGGGCAGGCGTTGAGTGAGATGTGGTTCCGCCCTCTCGGCTGAATTCCTTTGTTTCACACGCTGCTCGAGACGGCGCGCGTTGCTTTATCAAAAAATTTTCTGGACCTGTGAGGAATATCGGAGTGGACACTATTCGAGAAATTAAGCTGGTTTTCTGTGAAAAGTTTAACGGCTGATGAGAGATTATGGGGTGTTTCTGTTGGTTTAAGGACTTCCCACGGAGCGGGACGTCCTGCAGCGCTTCCAGGCGCTGTCGTCGGCCTGTTTCGAGCTGAAAACATCCTAATTTAAGGCTTAATTCACCCAGGACATC